>NC_051216.1:32078805-32383805 GCF_015220715.1 Pygocentrus nattereri
CAGTAAACACAGTGCTGGGGAGTTAAGAAGATAGCTAAACAATAAATACATGTTAAAGTTAGCTGAACTAAAGTTACTTTGGTCGGGAACAATATGCTTGATTTTTTTTCATCTATGATTACGTTTGGCTGGTGAGACAAAAAGATAATTTCTGACACTCTGTATCTCTTAGTTGATGGATAAAATATCAATTACCACTAGTGCCTAATGTGCCCCAATGTCAGTTTTATGGTTCATAAATGCACGGCCATGAACCTACTGTATTATGTCATTTAGTCTTAGTGATGTCAATTAACTAATTATTGTTTATGGTCTTTTTTTAGTAAATCATCATCATCACAGTCTCGGATGGACAAATTTATCTACAAAGCGCCATTATGTAGACCCAAACAAGCAGCTGAGCTAACAAATAGCATTTTAAACATGATGGTTACAGACATGCGCCCACTGAGCATGGTGGAGGATGTCGTTTTTAAAGCAATGATTTCAGCTTTCCATCCCAATTATGAGCTTCCATCATGAACTTTCTTCACAAAACAAATGGAGAAAAAGTATGAAGGTATCAAATCCAAGATGAAACAGGCCCTGCAAGAGGCTGAGAGCATTACACTCACAACTGATGTTTGGACGAGCATCGCAACGAAGCTCATATGGGGGTGACATGCCACTATCTTGGGAAGAATTGGAAAATGGTGTCACACTGCCTGACAACGATGCCCCTTGAGGAGAGACATACAGCTGCAAATATTGCACAATGGATTGAGGAGGTTTTGGATTGAGGAAATTTGACATTACAGCAGAGAAAATCAAAGCTGTCGTCCACGACAATGGCGCTAATGTTGTGGCAGCATCGAAGATTTTGCAGGAAATGTTCGGATGGGCATCAGTGCGTTGTGCAGGGCACACCCTAAACTTGGTTGTTCAAAGCTGTTTGAGGATTCATCAGGCTATCCCAAAGTGTGTTGCGGCTGCAAGAAGCCTTGTCGAACACTTCAAAAAAAGTGAACTTTCATGTGCCAAGTTGAAGGACAAGCAGAAAAAAATGAATGTCAAGGAGAACATGCTGGTGCAAGATGTCTGTACATGCTGGAACAGCACCTACGCCATGTTGTCCAGACTACAAGAACAGACATGGCTGGTGACTGCCACACTCTCTGATCCAGAGGGAAACATTACCTGGACCTCAAACCTGAACACTGGAACCTGATTGAGGAGCTGAACCATGTCCTTGAGCCCTTTTAATCAGCTACAGTGTATCTGAGTGGACAACAATATGTCTCACTCTGCACTTCCACATCTTGTGCACAAACTTAAGTAGAACATACAGAGACCAGAACTTGAGACTGCACCTGTGAGGTCTTTTCAGACTCATGCAACAGAACAGGTCAGAGAACGATGGGAAGAACTAACTAAATTTACTCCTCAATCTCCAAACATCACCCTGCTTGCTGCTGTTTTGGATCCCAGGTTTCGAAAACTGAGATTCTTGCCTGCTGAAGTATTCAAGGTCCAAAATGCAGTACGAGCCATGGCACTTGCTGCCAAACAGCAAGTGAGGCAGCCCACCGCAAGTAACCATGGAACATCTAGCACAGAAGCACCAGCAGCATATGCCAAGGAGGCTACACCTTTCTTTGACTCAGACACCACCACAAGTGATGAAGACCAAGATGAGGAGAAGCAGTTAAATGCTGTAGAGCAGGAGGTAAGTAAATAATTTTGTTTTTAATCTTAACAAATTTCAGATCGCTTTATAGGACTATTTTTTACCTTCCCTGAAGATGTGCTATGAAGTACTTGTAATAAGGCATTATACTGGATAGAAAAATCATACTGATACAGATAATGACTGTAATAACTGTAGTGCAAAATGTAAGTTAACAAAAAAAATTTTATACTTTTGTCACAATTATTCCACAGGTCTTGATGTATTTTGGAGAACATCCCCTGTCCAAGAAGGAGAATCCACTGACTTGGTGGGAAAAGAATGCAGCGCGCTGTCCAACATTGGCAGAATTGGCAAGGTCTCTGCTGTGTATTCCAGCTACATCCACGCCATCAGAGCGTCTGTTTTCAGCTGCAGGTAACATTGCTTCAAAAAAGAGGGCAAGCCTAAGCCCTGAGCATGTTGACATGCTCACCTTCCTGCATTGCAACCAAATGCTCCTTTAAAGAACACAAACACACGCACAGTGGCCTTTGCCTCGATTCTCCTGAATCTATTAAAGCACTCACAGCAGAAATGTGTGAAACCACATGGACCTGTTCCTGTTCAGATATTCAGAAGCTAAAATGCACAATATAAAGCCAATGTTTATGCCTTTTATTTATTTATTTTTATTTTTTAATGCCCTATATTTTTCATACTTAGGAAATCCTAAGTTGAAAGTAATTTAATTTATTTTTTTACTTGTGGTATTTGCTTCTATTTTGTTTTATTTATTTATATTTGTGTTTGCAATTTGGAAATGTATGTTGTGAATTTAAAAATAATATAACTTATTTATAAAAGAAAACCAATTGGTTATTCATTATTAAATGAAATGTCTTGTTTTCTCTTGTGTATTTTTAATTGCGCTTTACATAAGGAAATATGTTTTATCCGATTACTCGATTAATCGAATCGATATTTCAGTAGAGTACTCGATTACTAAAATAATCAATAGCTGCATCCCTGCTCTGGCAGATCATCATCCAGAATCTTTTAATTAACCTTTTAAAATGTGCAGTTACTTTTTAAATTTGATATAAATATTTACACATCAACAAAACATGCAGCGATTCAGCATTGCTGAGTGTCGAGAACAAAACTAAAAAAACAAAAGAAAAAACAGAAAAAATTGATTCTTCAATAATACCATTCTTAAAGGCCTCGGCACATTTCCTTAAATCACTGTTACACTCAGTGAACTTGAAATTTTAACATAGTTTACATTTTAAGTTAAAATAATTATTGTATTACAGTAGAGCAGATTTGCCATCTTTACACAGATTTCAGGCACTCACGCATGCATTCTATTAACTTCTGATAATATTTAACACGGTTGATATTGTCGTGGGATCAAGATGAGAAAAAGACTAACTTGAGACCCCCTCCTTGACCATCTCGTACTGAACGATCGAGATGATGCGACTAACAAGACTCTCGTGATTTTATTCCAACGCGGAGTATTTATCTCAGACAGTGAAATCACTTGAAAAATCATTAGGTGTAAGGCTGGCATTAGATTAAAAACTAGAATCTAGACACGCTCAACAGTACAAAGGTGTGAACAATTCTGCCGTTTGAATTGCAGTCAGACCTGTCATGAATTGTTTTGTGAGACCTTTCTCAAGAACACATTTAGGAAAAAACTTTGGAAGATATTTGTGACTGAGGCCCAGTGTTCTTGGTCTGTTTCTTTTACCAGAATGCTAGTGAGGCACAGCATTCAGTCAGCACATGTGCTGTACAGTTCTCCTCAGCAGTAACCCTAGGAAGGTAATGGCTGGTAGTAGTCACAAGTTAATGGAGATGTAGTCTACATAAGCTGTATTTGACCATTTGCCAGAGTAATGCATGTTTATACAAAGATGACGGTCAATAAAATATTTACGTCTTGCGTTTATTTATCCATTGCAGTAAACGCACCGAAATTTAGCCCGACGGATACTTTCTGCTTCTCTTGTATGTCAGTTAGAATAAACAAGCGTCATGGAGCAAGTACAGTCACTGGTGCAGGGTAACTCTTAGTTTAAAGGAAACACATTTTTCTGCTTTTTTCCCCTCCTCATTTTAACACTTGTAATATATTTATATATATAAATATATATATAAATAAATATGTAAATAAAATAATGTTATATATGTTGCTTAAGTTGACACTTTTGTTCCAGATAAAACATAATCTGCAACATAACAAATTGCCAGCATGCCAGCTTCCAAAGTGGATTGGTCGTCGTGGGCCTGTTGAATGGCCCCCAACGTCTCCTGATCTGACCCCCTTAGTCTTTTATCTTTGGGGTCATCTGAAGGCAATTGTCTATGCTGTGAAGATACCAGATGTGCAGCACCTGAAACTACAGATACTGGAAGCCTGTGCTAGCATTTCTTCTGCGGTGTTGCTATCAGTGTGTGAAGAGTGGGGGAAGAGGGTTGCAAAAACTAAAGTTGGATCCAAAATGGCCGCCATGGTCACCACCTATCTTGAAAAGTTTTTCATAAATCCATATAAATGGCCCACCCTATATATATATATATATATATATATATATATATATATATATATATATATATATATATATATATATATATATATATATATATATATATTTCTGCCAGGGATGAAGCAGACATTCTGATCTGATAGTGTTTAATATTATTTTGTCATTAGTATTTTTAGTTTTTTCTTTTATTTTTTTATTTTTTTTATTTATTTATTTTTTTGTTCATATTGTCGTTGTTGTAATGCTAATCTACTCTAGCTAAACAAATGTTACTTGTGCATGCAAAACCTGCATAAAATGTTGCCTTTATTTGGTGAGTGTAAGCTTACTGTTCATAGGATAAAACAGTGCAGACTTGAGCTTCTTTTTTCCTAGATTGTTTGCATTTGGCTTATATGTACAGTAATTTTACAGTAAAGTAATTCTTAAGAACAACAGCCTGTGCGTTTGCTTTTACTAATCACATTTAAAACACAAATGGACTAAAGACTGAACCATTCTTTGTGGTAACAGATGGAACACTTCTTGAAAATAAAAGAAAAATTGTAATTGAAAAATCGTTTTGTATAGTTTTGAGTTATTGCAAATTTTACTTTCAGATGTTAGATTATTGTAAAATGTATCGTTTTCTCATTTCCATGTTTCTACTGTCTGAGGGCTCCATTTACATTATTTTTATAATGTAATGTGTAATACTTTATTAAACATTGTTTTCTCAGTGTTTTGTTTTTTTGAATTGTGTTACTGTAAAATTTCCACATTATTCACACTTCAAATTTAGGGCCCATTAATATAGGCCCAATATACTGGATATACATCCTTGTCTTGCTGATACTTGGTGCCTCAGCCCATGTCGAACTCCTGGTTTCTTTAAGTTCTCTAGTTCTGCTTCCTATTAAACCAAACAGATGTTTAAGCAGTATTGGGTATTTGAAATATTGAATATTTGGAAGTCTGAATCTGAAAATGCATTTAACAGAGTCACAAAGCAATGGCTTCCTTTCATTAGATGAGTGCTCATTTTCTGAATGATAGCCCAAGTCTGTAGTTTGTTTCCAACTGTCTTCTGTCCTCTTTTCAGAATGCTGCCTTTTTATATGGCCTCGGTATGGTTTACTTCCATTACAATGCATTTCAATGGTAAGTACTTCAGTTTTTTTATGCATTTACAGTGCATGTGCTTTGTGATCTGGAGTAATGTTCCAATTGCTTGGTTAATTCTTGAGTTTGTGTTTTGTCATTGTCTACTGGAAATGAAGGAGGAGGATGAGTGTTTCAGTGAGGAAATGTTTTCCGTTAGAAGAATCACAACATGATCTTGCTAATCTTAGTGAGACTTGAATATATCCGAGCAGCTGTTTTTCTGAGAATGAATATTCTTATTAGCATCTGTGGAGTGCCAGGTAATTCATATTTTGGAAGTAAAACCTCCTCACTTTCACTCCTAGAGTGTGATCATAAAACTAGTGTTTCCGGCACATACATAGTTCATTATAAATTTATGGACATCAGACCCCTTGTTATTTTAAATGTACAGTTTATTACCTCTTAATTTTATTTATTTTTATTTTTTTTTGTTTCTCTGACGGTGCTGGTTTCAGGTCTTATGTAGACACAGCAGCCTGCAGTAGACTGTGATGAATTGTAAAGTATGTTGAAAGTACAAATTTGTCAGGTCTACTTTTTATCTTTTTAATAAACATATAATAAACATCACATATTAACTCAGGTTCATGTGCAGATATTTTGTTGCTTTTTTGTAATAGTAAATGTTGCACTCCCATTAATTAAACGTGGTGGATTTGTGGATTTATTTATTTATTTTAAATATAAATCAGGCAGATGAAAAGAGAACACTAAAAGACATTTGTTTGACTGAGTGGCACAGAGCTTAAAATAACCTGCCATCTGCTATATGCCTGTCTGCACACTGGTTTAATGTTTAATTTGAATTCTTCACAAGTGTTTGTACTGTGTACATGACGGTAAAGTCGACAAGAAAAATCTTACCACTTGGCTAGTTTCACTTTTTTTATACTAAAACTCCTGTTGGTGTTAATATTAATATTTACTTATCAGTGGCATATTGATATCTATCTATATTGGGGCCAATATCAGCAGAAAATGCTGAAATTGCTAGATTGCTGTTTACTCAGTCACACACAAACGAGAAATTCTGATTTGATACATTCTTGATTCATTGGACTAATTGTACTCTGGTAATGATTAATGAAGTGCATGAGTTAGTATTCGGGTAACTTCTTCAGATGGCAGTTTACAAATATCAAATCACTATTTGGGCTGTAAACTGTGACAGCTTTTTTTGTGTTCAAAATCAAGTGTACTGTAATATACTTTGCCATAACAAGAGCACGCTGTGAAAAGCTTGGTAAACATGTGGTTGAGGAGGCAGTGGTAGTAGGATGGTAAATAAGCCACTGTAGCTGGTGTTGGCTAGAACCAACAACAATGAAAAGAGATCTTTTCACTGAGAATAAATGTGAAGACATCCACTGTTGCACTGGTTAGCTCTAGTGTTAATGCCAGCCCATTAGCTCATCTGAAGGATGGCCTTCAGTACTTAAGCTCAAGATTCCACTTGGATTCCATTAATTTGTAATTATAAAACATGTTTGTAAATGTACACCTCTGAACAGCTAGTTGTTCAATCACACCACTGACCCCTTTTTTTATTTTAACCTGGTAGCTTTGATCACTGAGTAAACTGAGTACTTGTCATCACACTTTCAACGCTGTGGTGAGTTAGCTTAGTTAACCATGCTCTGCAGTAAGATGCCAAGTTTCAAAAGTCATATGTCAGTTGATCTGGAGTGAAAGAAAAAAACATTTTAATGAAGTGCATGTTAAATGTTACTTATTAATATTGTACTAGCTTGTAAGATGTCATTTCTGTTGGCCATGTTAAATGAACCTAATTGTTTATACTTCAATGGCCATGTGCCAGTCATAATGGCAAAATGTGAGACAGTTACAGGAGGAGGGGGGCTTCGCAGTACTTTCATGCTCATAGACTTTCTATTATGTTTTATTTACCTACTTTTTTAATGATGTTTGTACTGAAAAATGTTAGGCTTCTTAATTGCTTTTAGTAGCTTGCTTAGTGAAAGTGGCAAATATGCATATTTTTGGTGTTTACTACTGGGGGTGCCCTCTTTCTTTGTCTTAGGCCAGTGCAGCCCACCTCCTCAGATGCCTATTCTGGACAGAGAAGGTAGGCATGCCGTGCTGGTTTTGTAAGGGTATGCCTCAGACATGCTCATACATGACCATGTGCATTTTTTTCCATAATTTTAAAACATTAATGATTAACTGTTAACATAAGATGTAAAAATCTACATTTACATTTGAGAAAAGATGTTGGAAAATTAAGCAAGCCCTGCTTACAAGCACGCTGCTTAGACCCACCTTTATCTTGATTAATTATTTATTTGATATAAACGCAGAGCTTTATTGTAGGATTTGTTTTGGTTCTTGAGGCTGGAGATTACACATTAGCTCTCCAGAGTTCATGACTTAGCCATACATTCCTACATTCTCTTTGCTCTAACTGATGAGGTAATCTTCCTCCAGCAAGCACACACACACACACACACACACACACATTTCCCAGCAGTGGGATTTAACTTTCCTGGAGAGGCCTTTTGAGAAAACTTGGAACTGTGACAGCAGCATCCAGCTTTTCGAGGCCAGAGAGGCTGAGACTGAATATGACGCATAGCTGCGTGTGTGTGTGTGTGTGTGTGTGTGTGTGTGTGTGTGTGTGTGTGTGTGTGTGTGTGTGTGTATATATATATATATATATATATATATATATATATATATATATATATATATATATATATATATATATATATATATATATATATATAAGCAATAAAACACGAAAGCGAGTGTATTATTGTGTGTTATTTCACAATAACATAGTCCCTCTCATGTTCTATTGCTTATATGCTTCGAGTGTTCTGTTGATTTTATACAACAGTTAAATAAAGTTAGAAATGAATAAATTGGACGGTGAATGTGGCATTTAATGTGTTTTAATGTTAGCAATGCCTTCCACCAAATTATAGTTCCTTAACAAGTAACTTGTTGCTACATCAGAGTAACAGACTCTGCTCACTTGCCGCATAGCCGGCAGTTCGTTCTCCAGCTCCTTACACTAAATTCCAAAACTGTCGTCACCGCTGAGCAGCTTTTTTGTTTTATTTTTTCCTCTAGGTTTTCTTCTGTCACAGCTGCCGACTGAAAAGCTTGCTCAGCGGTAATAACAGTTTGGGAATTTAGTGTAGTCTCATCCGGCCAAATTGGCTGTCGGTCAAATGTGATCTTAGAAGTCTCCATTTTTTTGTTTGTGCGCAAAGTGAGAAGGGAAAACGTTCAAATGGCTTGAGCGTCTCCTACAGCTGTCAAAGTTGTTGCTTAGCAACGGCGTCTCAGCAGAGTGATAGTGTTTGTGAAAAACCTGCTTAGCTGTAACTAACTGTTGTATAAATAGTCATATATATTTATATATACTTTTGAAAGAGGTGGTGGTAGTAAGACGTCAGTTGCTTTATTTTTGCCCAATTTTTGTTTAGTCATTTTATTGTATTGGCGCATGGAAAGTATTCTCCATTTGTAATTGAAGCCAAAGGCTGTAGTTAAGCAGTGAAAATGCCCAAAACCAAAATTTAATTCACACCTGGCCAAAACCCAGAAGGGGTGTGTGGGGGTGTGGTGTTTTTTTTTTTTTTTTTTTTTTTTTTTTTTTTTTTTTTTTTTTTTTGATAGTTTGTTTATGCTTTTGAATAGATGTACTAAACATGAAAACTACAAAGTAATTAAAAAATACTTTTATTGTTGAAATGTATAGAATATATAATTTACATAAAACAAGCTAAAAATATTAAACTGTCTAAAATTCAACCCCAATTCCAGTGAAGTTGGGACATTGTGCAAAACATGAATAAAAACAGAATACGAGGATTTGCGAATCCTTTTCAACCTATATTCAATTGAATACACTACTTTATTGTTTTTTGCAAATATTCTCATTTTGAATTTGATGCCTGCAACACGTTCCAAAGAAGCTGGGACAGGGGCAGCAAAAGACTGGGAAAGTTGAGGAATGCTCAAAAAAACACCTGTTTGGAACATTCCATAGGTGAACAGGAAGCATCCCTGAAAGCCTCAGTAGTTCACAAGTAAGGACGGGGCGAAGTTCACCACTTTGTGAACAACTGCGTGAGCAAATAGTCCAACAGTTTAAAAACAACGTTTCTCAATGTGCAATTGCAAGGAATTTAGGGATTTCATCATCTACAGTCCATAATATCATCAAAAGATTCCCCAAATCTTTAGAAATCTCTGCAAGTAAACGGCAAGGTAGAAAACCAACATTGAATGCCCGTGACCTTCGATCCCTCAGGCAACACTGCATTAAAAACAGACATCATTCTGTAATGGATATTACCACATGGGCTCAGGAACACTTCAGAAAACCACTGTCAGTGAACACAGTTCGTCGCTCCATCTACAAGTGCAAGTTAAAACTCTGCCATGCAAAGCGAAAGCCACATATCAACAACACCCAGAAACGCCGCCGGCTTCTCTGGGCCCGAGCTCATCTGAGATGGACTGGCGCAAAGTGGAAAAGTGTCCTGTGGTCTGACGAGTCCACATTTCAAATCATGGACGTCATGTCCTCGGGGCCAAAGAGGAAAAGGACTGTCCGGACAGCGCAAAGTTCAAAAGCCAGCATCTCTGATGGTGTGGGGGTGTGTTAGTGCCCATGACATGGGTAACTTGCACGTCTGTGAAGGCACCATTAATGCTGAAAGGTACATACAGGTTTTGGAGCAACATATGCCGCCATCCAAGCAACGTCTTTTTCAGGGACCTCCCCGCTTATTTCAGCAAGACAATGCCAAGCCACATTCTGCACGTTACAACAGCGTAGCTTCGTAGTAAAAGAGTGTGGGTACTAGACTGGCCTGCCTGCAGTCCAGACCTGTCTCCCATTGAAAATGTGTGGTGCATTATGAAGCTCAAAATACGACAACGGAGACCCCGGACTGTTGAGCAACTGAAGTTCTACATCAAGCAAGAATGGGAAAGAATTCCACCTACAAAGCTTCAACAATTAGTGTCATCAGTTCCCAAACGTTTACTGAGTGTTGTGAAAAGGAAAGGTGATGTAACACCGTGGTAAACATGCCCCTGTCCCAACTTCTTTGGAATGTGTTACAGGCATCAAATTCAAAATGAGTGAATATTTGCAAAAAACAATAAAGTTTATCCGTTTTAACATTAAATATCTTGTCTTTGTAGTGTATTCAATTGAATATAGGTTGAAAAGGATTTGTTTTACACAATGTCCCAAATTCATTGGAATTGGGGTTGTACAAAATGTGCTTTGACAATAAATAATTCAGTGTCCTTGATAACAGATGATCAGAGGCAACAATATTCATTACTCTCTACTTTAGTCATTTGTGATTATTTATTTATTTATTTATTTATTTTTCTCCCCCCATCTTTCTGTGGCTATAGATAGCATTGGTGTGCTAGCAAGGACTTTCCTTTTAGCTCTTCTTTTTCTGTTATATTCTGCGTATAGAGTAGGATATTGTGTCCAAGTGGTGCCAAACCTGTACTGGAGAGGTTTCAGCCACTTTTGACCATGAAATTTTGGTGTGTTCTTACTGTAATGTAGGGATTTAATTAGTTTGATTTCACTTGATAATACAATGAAAGTGTTATACAAAGATGTATAAGAACACAAAATGTAAATAAAAACAGAATGCACTGATGTGCAAATTTAAACTCTGTCATTAAAAATGGTACAAAGAACAGGAACATGTTTCACAGATGTGAGTAGATTGAACTTTATACGTTGGCAGTGTGGGTTGACAAACAGCAGTAAGAATACCCAGTAATAAATCTGTATCACCAGTATTTCATGGAAAGGCAATTACTTTTTTTATGATATTTATGTTCTGGATAGATTTTTGTGTCAGCATCCTGTGACCGCCGATGAAGGACTAGAGAATGATCAACTTAAACTGTGCAACAACAGATAAGCTATTGTATCGTACATTGCTCATGTCCAATATGTGCCTTAATGTGAATCGTTTTGCCAGGGACAGTAGAGATGCAGAGAGAGGGTAGTCAGCTGTAGTGCATCTTTTTTGCTAATTAGACTAGCTGATGTCCAGAAACGGTGAGAATATATTTCTCTGACAGACTAACTTGTTGGCACATCATCCACTAAGAACAAAAGGAGTCATTTAGCAGACAGAGTTTTCAGCATCCGGCTAGCTCTAGTGTTAGCTGACTGGCAGACTGCTATACTGTACTGCTTGATGTTTTGTGCCACTAACACCAGAGCTGTCATGTTATTGCTTTACTTATCAGATCCCCCCCGACCACATGCAGTTTAACTGAATATCTGTTCATTAACTCTTATGGATACTGGAACATCAAGATTAGTCAGAATTTATTATTGTTGGTGCAGAAATTAAAAAAAATTCTGGATATGCAAGATAAGCATTGACAAGCAGACTAAAATGAGCTAATAGTTTTGTAGGAATTTGTGTTTCCATTGGTGTATGAACAGGTTTTTTTTGGTGCTGTGTAATTCCTCCGATGGCCCTCTAATAGAGGCTTCTCTTGTGCTGCGTTTATTAATTTGTCCTATAGTTAAAGCCTTGATCTGCAGCGAATGCAGTAGAGAGTGGGGAGGGGAAACGAGGATGTGAGTTCAGTGAGTTCAGTGAGCCCCGCTCACAGTTTCAGACTTGTGTTTGCATTCGCTGAGGATGCATAAGCAAGCAGAACTCACTGCTGTGAGTCGACCACATGTTCCTCTTCATTTAGACCGATGCATTGCTCATGTTTAATTGCCGTTGTGTTGTTTGGTGCTTTGTTCATAGTCACTATACCTACGTGCATGCCCTTGCTAGTGTTTTGGCCAAGACATGGTGGTGTTTCCATGGTAACTGTTTTTTCCCTCTACTTCTGTCCATTCAAAATGTCTGGACAGGCTAAAATAATAGCTTATGTATGTCATTTGTAAATTGGAGTATTTGTCATCATATGAATTTGTGTTTAGGCATTTTGTTCAACATATGGTGTCAGAAACCGCTTTCATTGCGCAACATTAGTAAATATTTGTAGGGGAGAATGCTTTTCACTCAGAATGCTTTTTCTGCTTTTCTGTCTGCTGCAGGGCGATAAAGGCCTTTCAGGAGGTGCTCTACATTGACCCCAGCTTCTCAAGAGCCAAGGAGATCCATCTACGGTTGGGGCTGATGTTTAAAGTTAATACAGACTTTGAGTCAAGCTTGAAGGTAGGTCTGCTTTCTTGCTCTTTAAGCAGGACCTCAGAATAGAATGTGGAGTGGTGGATCTGTCCAGTGTGACTAAGACATCAGGATCCTGTTATTGATCATGTGTACAGTACTGTGAAAAAGTCAGAGACCCCTCTTCACTTTAATCATTTGAACTTATTCTGCATTTTGACTTGTATTCAAGTCAATAAGTGGTGGTCTCTAACTTTTATATAGCTGTATATGTATCATAAATATTTCTTCACACATGGAAGAAGCATGTTCTATTAGTTGTGTGTTCTTTTAACTGTCATTTTTGTTGGCTGATGACTTGAAATTTGCACACTGCTCCGTTTCCGGTGTTTGCTAAAGTGTTGCTGTAGGTCTACATTTCTGTTTGATATCAGATGTTCTGAATTCACATTTTGTTCTCCAACAAGAGCTCAGTTTTCTTCAAGTTCTTCATATGAGGCCTGTTAGTCTAGTTACCAGACCTCCTGGATTGTTGTAAGGTCGAGCATCTTGAGCTGAGAAGTATGTTACTGAGTGTGTTTCCTCACCTCTTGCTGTTTACAGCATTTGTCTGATTTTTCAGTATTTCTGAAAAGATTGTCTTTGGTTGAAGAGGCCACTGTCTAAACTGATTCATGGTTGCACTTGATGATCTGGGTAAAAGTGTTTATGTATTTCTGTTTTACACGATGTACATTGAACAGGTTTCCTTATTTTACAATTGATTTAAAGACATAAAAAAAGTGTGGCAGATTTAGTGGCAGTTTAGAAGTCATCACATGAGAATATTATCAAGTCCTCAAATTGTCCTCAACATAGGTGTATTTTCTTCTTGCAGTTTCTGTTGTAGGTGTAACAACGAAATAAAGCCCCTTTGTTTGTTGCAGCATCTAAAGCCTCGCCCTCGTAGTGTGTGTGTGTGTGTGTGTGTGTGTGTGTGTGTGTGTGTGTGTAGGTTAGATTGCCTGAGTACTGGTGCTCACTGAGTAGTAACAGAATGTCATAAATAAAGTGAACATCTCTTATTATCTGATGAAGTTGGCTATTTAGTTAACATTAAGTCTTTTGGAAATCAGAGGTCACCTTGTTGGTATTAAATAGGCTCTTAAATTTTCTCAGAAAGCAGTAAACTAGTGGTCACTATCCTTGGTCCTGGACATCTACCTTCTTGTAAAGTGTAGTTCGAACAGTGGTGTGCCACACCCTTTCCAGCTAATTAACTCCTTATTGGCTGGATCCCATGCATTAACGTTGGGTAGGCAGCATTTTACAAGCAGGTTGGAATTAAACTGTGGGGAAGTAGAAGGTTTGGTGACCAGTGCACTACACCGTAAGCTAGTGGGTAAGTACATTAGCTAGCTCATCAATGACTCTTATTGTTAGCTGCTTAGCTACATGCACAGTTTAGAACAAAATGAGCCTGTGCTAGCCGCAGAGACTGGTTTGTTTCAAGAGTATGTATTTTGTTGACAGCTGCTGGAATATGAGGAGTATTATTTTTTTTTTTCCCCCCACTCTAAATTACTGACACCCCACCTTTTAACATATCTGGAAGATCTGTGAAAGAATTTTATCATAAGAAGTCATTTCTTTTAAATAAGAGTATCTCTGTTCCATCCAAATAGACTTTTTTCCTTTCTCTCTGAAAAGGCTATTAGTTACAAGCACCAACATTTTGACTTTGAACACAACATTGAGATGTTGTGTTCTCCTTTCTCTGGTTTCTCTGGCCTCTACTGGTATCCACTGAGGGTCAGAGATGAAATGCTTTTAGTATCCCAGCATCCTTTTTAATACAGTGGTGTGCTTGCTGACTTGCCATCTGGGTCATGTTGCCTAATAAGGGAAGCGAGGAGCCACTGTGCTGTTGCTGTATCAACTTCCTCCTTCTCATCCCTTCATCTTTCTCTTGTCTCCCCTCATCTGTTCTTTCTCCTCCTTAGCAGAATCATGAATGGTATTCAAATTGTAGCTGAGCAGTGCAGCTAGCAGAGCAGCTTCTGGGCTGCTTAATATTATAATTGAATTTGTAGATATCATACAGTTTAGAGGGTGGGGGTGGTGTGTGTGTGTGTGTGTGTGTGTGTGTGTGTGTGTGTGTGTGTGTGTGTGTGTGTGTGTGTGTGTGTGTACACACACACACACACACACACAGTTTTATGGTCACTGGTATATATGAAGTTTGATAACACAAGGAGAAAGATGACCTGTCCATGGTCAACTCACAGATATGAGCAGGTGCTGTTAATGTGCCTTTAGCTGTTGGAGAACTAGGTCCGAGCACACCTTAGCTTCAGATAGACTCATGTATGTTGTACGTTTTCTTGGTTATGTGTACATTTTTAGTAGCTGATAGAAGGTTGGAAAAGATTTACAGATTATTGGCAAAAAACTCCAACATTATAAGATACTGAAGCACATGATCTTTATTACTTGTGCGGTTAACAAAAATGTCAGTTATCTTAGTAGAATAGGCAGTTCTGTACTGTGATTGCAATTGATTAGTTAGGCTAAAGCAAGCCTGTTTTATACCTCTGCTTACACAGCAAAATGGCGAGGTACAACATATTTGGAGTGTTTTGTACATGCTTCTAATGGCATGTAACTTGCAGCAAAAGCAGAAACTTTATATGCAGTGAAACTGCACCCCTGCTGTCGTCGTTTTCACGACAGTTGATAACTAGGTCTGTGACTGTGATAATCAACTCATCAGTTAATTGAGACTTGCAGTTATTTAATCTCGCTGCCATCATTTTCAAGTTATTATATTTCTTTATCAGTGTCAATCAAAGAAGTTTGGTTCCAGATATCACCTCAGTGTCTCAAGCCTTGTCATGGATTTGTTCCATTCCATCACCAGCACACCTGATTTAATGTAACGAAGGATTGATTAGCCAAGAAAGGTGTTGGATGGTAACTAGTAGTATTACCTGACTTCCTTGTGACAGCTTTGGAAGTAGTCCAGCCAAAATACTGACATACCTAAGCAATGTTTTTGATAGATGGATGGGTGGGTGTGTGGGTGGGTGGGTGTGGGTGGGTGTGGGTGGGTGTGGGTGGGTGTGGGTGGGTGTGGGTGGGTGTGGGTGTGTGTGTGCATATATATATATATACACAGAGATCAGGTCCATCCATAAAACGCTCCAGCTGATTAACTTTGAAGCAGGCTCTGGACCTTTTCAGCCATCTTCTCAACGCCACTCTCTCTGTCTGTCTCTCACACTCACTCTCTCTCTCTATTTCTCTCTCTCTCTCTCTCTCTCTCTCTCTCTCTCTCTCTCTCTCTCTCTCTCGCTCGCTCGCTCGCTCGCTCGCTCGCTCGCTCGCTCGCGCGCTCTCACACTCGCTCACTGTCTCTCTCTCTCTCTCTCTCTCTCTCTCTCTCTCTCTCTCTCTCTCTCTCTCTCTCTCTCTCTCTCTCTCTCTCTCTCTTACACTCTGTCTGTCTCTCAATTTCTCTCTCTCGCGCTCTCTCTCTGTCTCTCAATTTCTGTCTCTCACACTCTCTCTCACACACTCTCTCTCTCTGTCTGTCTCTCTCTCTCTCTCTCTCTCTCTCTCTCTCTCTCTCTCTCTCTCTCTCTCTCTCTCTCTCTCTCTCTCTCTCTCTCTCTCTCTCCGTCTATGAAGCTGCTGAAGACAGTGTTGGCTGGCTGCCAGCCCTGTGATTACGCACTGACTCTGTGTGTGTCCCACTTATGGGTAACAAAGGCGCAGCTCTGAGAGGGAGGCATCAGTGCACATTGTAGCTGGTGTGCTCTTTTCTGTCCAGTCCTGCTGGCCCTTGCCATTCTCCACAGAACTCATGGGCCCCACCTCTTTTACCAGCTGGTAAGTGCTCGTAATAGGAAGTGACAGGGCTTTTATCTTACTAGCTCATCACAGTTGTGTGAGCCTAAAGGATGTGTTTAATGATCTGCCTTCAGAGTGTTTTCTGTACTTTATTATTAGGTACAAAAGTGGTCATCCAAGCACTTGGATTGCCTTTGTGTTGATCTCTAATGCTGCATTTTCACGTTGACACCGGGGTGGATAAAAAGAGGTTGTTCTGTGATTTATAGTGGTATGTAGCATCGTGTGGTTATTTAAGATGGAATGTGTCCATTTTTTTATTGTCTTTTGGGCTCCTACTGTACCACTGTAAAGAGGGCCTTGGCACACCGTCTCTGTAATCTGCCAACAGGGTGCTGATTTTGACCTGCAGCAGCTGGAGAACAAGGTTGTTTCAATGCCTAACATTACCAGAGGGAAATTCCACAATTAGAAACAGTTCTGCTATTTTGACTGAACTGAATGGCACTTCTGCTGCTGCTTTTCTTTTTCCCTGCCCCCAAACCAACAACTTGCTTGCTATTTTCCCTTCCTTTTCTTTTTCACTGGAAACTGCTGGTAGAGGCTACAACAAGCATATGAAGTGTGTGATTGAGGTGCCTGGAGGTATAGTGTGTGTGTGTGTGTGTGTGTGTGTGTGTGTGTGTGTGTGTGTGTGTGTGTGTGAGTGAGAGAGTCTGTAAGCGAGAGAGAGCAGCATGTCATCTCTCAGCTGCTGCTCTCTTGAATAGTAATCAGTGTTGGAAGGAGAGGGAGAAGCTGGCAATCCTGCTCCATTATCTTCTAGCCAGTGCCATAGAGCTCATATAGGATGTACAATCAGAGGAGAGATGACCTGCATAGCAGGTTTGGTAATGTGTGCTTTGGATAGGTAGGTGGTTTATTTTCTTAAAATTCTTTTGTTGTTTCTAGTATGTGGAGTCTGCATTGTCTTGATTTTAATGGCTGTGCTTTGAGATGGATCCATAGCACTGATTTTAAGTAGTTCCTGTTTTAATCTGCTTGACATTTGTTTGCTGGTTTGTGGCAAGAAGCTCTTTTACCAGTACATTTTCTAAAGGGGACCCCTCACTTCTTTCATGGTGTTTTATATTCAAGGGGCATTCTGTATAATCGTCATCATCAGCATCATAATCATCATCATCATAGGGAAGAACTAATATTGGACGATTTGAATGTGATGATTGATGCTCTATATCCGGTAGTATATTGTAATTCCTGTCATTGTCTTTGCTCTGTTGTTGCTATGCTCATAGGAAGTTGGCTGCATTTTTTTAAATTTAACTTGTTACACTATTGGGGTTCATTGTTTTATTAAACCAGAGGAAAGCAGATTATAACTTGTTAATACATTTTGTCTTCAGTGGACTGAATAACTGCATATGTAGAACAGAGAATATAAAAAGTGTTGTGCTTGGTAACCAGTGTACTAGAGGTTAAGGTATTTGTTCTCATTCAACTGACCTTGTAGTAATTAGTGTTGACGTTTTTTTTTGTGTATTATCTGATTTATGCCCTTTCCATTCTTGACCAGTCCCTTACGGTCTCTTTTGCAGTTTCACTTTGGATTATAGTTAATTGACTGTGCTCTGTTTGTGTGCCATGTATTGAAGTGGAATTGACATGTTCTGCCAACAAAATGTATGCTTAAGCAAACTGAACAAGATTTTCAGAACGTCAGCAGAAATTCTTTTCAACCTAACAAGAAGTAGTAGTTTTTAAACAATTGTGTTAATGTAAGCAGAATGTTGAACCATCTGATGGGGCGGGTTCAATACTGTAATAAACTGTAATATTGTAATAAACAGTTCAATACTGTAATAAACCTAGCCTGAGAGGGCATAGTCTTAAATAGGGTTGGACAATATAATAGTAATAAAGTGTGCTGCTAAAAATAACAAGTGTTTTAAAAGCGATTACTGCATTTAAAATGATACGTTCTGTGTCTGAACAGTTAAATAGATGCATTTCCATTTGTATTTTGGAGAGGCTCACTGATTGGTGGCGTTGGGAGCTCACCAAGGGGTGGCATTGAAGGGGGGAAAATGGGAAAAATCAGAGGCAGGAAAAACAAGCATGACAGTAGCTTCACGATGGCTAAGAGCCACACACACACACCACTGAACATGTTTGATTTCAGCTTTCGTTCTAACACCAGGCACACGACTTTACGTTCTCGGGTATTCACCAGAAGTGTCATTGTGGCATCGCTTAGCTGGAGCAAAGCCTGTGCTGTGATGCGTGGTAGAGTTGGCCAGCTAACTACGCTTTTTTTTTTAAATGCTGCATTACCAAACACCACAGGTTTTAACTTTGTCAGTCCAGTACCAGTTGCTCAGTTTTTATTCTTATATTCTTATTCTTATATTTTTTTCATCTGTACTTGGTACCAGTTAATCACACTCAAGCCTGCACTGTGCTGTGTGGCGCTGTTTGGTCTGTAGCCTGCTTGTGAAGCTACGTTAAGTTAGCCGATGAAGTTACTTGAAACACCAAGAAACGGCTTTAATTTTACCTTTCTGTCCCTTCAGCACCATGTACTCAACTTCTCTTTCTTACTGTATTATTGAAACTTGTGTCGCAGCTTTAGTTAGTCAAGCAGTTCTGTTATCATTCAGGTTAAGCTAATGCTAATGCTCTCCTAGTTAGCAACACTGTTTAACATTGAATCAGTTGTTTATCCGTTTTTCTTCTCTTTTAAAATAATACAGGAGGCAATGGTGAAAAATCTTCAGAAATGCTTTTACTTGCTCTACAACACTTGGTATGCGGGGTGTTGGTGTCATGTAGGAATGTGCGTTCTGACAAATTTGAGTATTAGTTTATGAACGAATATCCGGTTAACCAGGAAAAACTAGGACAAACAAAAGCGTTCTTTGAAAATAATACAGGTGCGTACACTTAAACACCTGAGGGACATCAGAAGGTTTTTGTGTTGGATAAGTAACAAAGGCTTCAGATAGCTGATGAGCTTACTGAGCTAACTAGAGTCCTGTTGCTGATGAGGACTCATTGTTCTAGAGATGCTTTTTCATGTTCGTTTGGATGGAGCCATTACAGACTTAGGAAGAAAAGGTGCGCAATTGTCACTTGGCCAGTACCCCTCTTTTCACTGGGGCAGTACCCTCAGGGGTACATCGAAATACTTTTTATTCAGGGAACATAACTGTCGCATAACTCCATACAGGCTGTCTCGTGTCCAGACTCTTTATTTTATTGTTCTGTTTAGAACATTAGGCTATGAAAAGCTACAAATATGTACTTTTCTGCTGGGAAAACCTATTTAGGGTACACAATTGGACCTTAAAACCGCTGTTGTACGTTTGGGGGCACATTTACATTGTTGTATGTACATGCATAGAACCTTTATTTCTAACAGTGTATTATTTCTCTACAGCTGTGCAGTGTTTTCATCATCAGATATTTTTTTCAATTTTGTGCATCATTTTTTGCACATGCCTAATATGAAAGGATGCTGATAAAGCCTGAAGACTCCAGGGAAGCCTACTGACACTGTCCTATTTATAGTTTGATGGTGGCTCTATGCTTATAAACAGGTTGTAAGCTGGTTTCCTCTCATGGCTCACAGTGGTACTGATTTAAGGCATTTTTTTCTTCCCGTATTTTGTTGAGTGAAACTGGAGCAGTTTATCTAGCATTTGTTATAAAACCTGTGGTAGCTGTCTGATTGTTGGATTGTTATGGGGATATTATGTGCTACTGGTCAGAGCATCAGAGTTTCATCGAATCAGTGTACTCTGCTGTTCAAATATTTTTGTACATTGTGAATTTAAGAGAACGTGTCCAGATCTTGATTGGTCAGTATCAAGTGAGTACAAACTTGGACACTGCAAATGCTTCATACATGCTGTGTAAAATGAGCCCCTGAAGTGCTGAGAATCAATCAAAAGTAGCTTTGATCAAATCTCTTCTTTCTTTCTGCAGCACTTTCAGCTGGCTTTGATTGACTCAACACCCTGCACTTTGTCCAAAGCTGAAAGTAAGTACAATGAGCACAACACAGTTCATCATCATGTTTCTAATCCAGTTCTTGAAGCAGGTTTATTCAGGAACTGTGATCGTCAGTGGTCTCGGTTAGAGAAGGCTTTCTGTTACAGAGAGCTAAAAAGGCACTGGGCAGTTTTTACTGGATATTTCTGTAATTCCATTTTTCTCCCCATTGCCATTTCTACACTCCTTGAGACTGCAGTTGCCACGGAAACTGCATTACAGGATTCTGCCTTGTGCAGTTTTCCTCACCGGTGGTAATGATAGGCTGGAAGTGCACACAGGGCACACTAACCTCCTCTTTTTCTTCTATGCATTCTGCTCGCTACTGGCAAAAGAATCACTGGTCTGGAGAAAGAACAGTTGAGCTGGCAACTTGTATTCTTATCTTGGCTTTTGCTGTTTATATTACTATAATGTTAATATTATTTCAGTAATATATTCTTTTTTTTTTCTTTTTTCTTTATGCAGTTCAGTTCCACATTGCTCATTTATATGAGATTCAGGTGAGTGCTTTTCTTTTTACATAAAGTGTATTTTCATTTCATTCTTTAGTGTGCAAACGCTCACTGATATAAGTATTTGAGGATGTAGGGTCCATTTTTGTGGAGTGTTTTTTTCCATATCTTTTTACATTGGTGTGAAGGGAATTGCAATTTTTCAAAATTTCTGTAAGTTCTGAGTAATTGGTAAACAGGTGTGTTCAAAGCGATTGAAATGCTCCATTCCAGAGAAACATAATGAGTCAGAATTGTTTACAGTAATGATGGTGCCAGGAGCCAGCTGCCTGAACAGTTCAATTCTTCTAAAAGCTGCTTCACAAAGTTTTTAACATACAGTACTGTGCTCAAGACTGAGTGCATTGTTCCAAACCATCTGTCTTACAACTAAATGTGTTTTTTCCTTGTAAAATTACTGTACATCATTAGAATAAACACATGGGAAAAAATTTTAAGGTCACATGAAATGAAAAGGTAACAAGAAATGTTTTGTTTTGAAGTAGTTAATATCTTGTGAGGTAGCTTGAAGTGCAAAGTTTGGTTCCAGCTGTCTCCTGAACTCTTCCAGCCATTATGTAGTTTGTAAAATTCCATCACCGGCTTGTTTTAACATAATGAACCATTTATTAGCCAAACCAGGTACTGGGTGATACAAGTAATATTAGGCTTCCATTAGGAGAGAATTGTAAATGGTTACATAAATATATTGTCCTATGTAAAAATCACTACTGCCTGTACTAATGTTAATTGTATTTATTCTAATATAATTTATTTTCTTCTAAAGAAACCAGTACTTACTGACCCGATAAATTGCTTTTTAGTTTTCTCAGGTGCCTTTAAACTTTTGCACAGTACTGCATATTTTTTAAATCAGTGGCAAAAAGGTACTTGCAGTTGAAATAGCAATAAAAAAATTCTTTCTAATTTGCCTTTTTTGTTTGTTTGTTTTTTAACAACTTGTAAAAACCCAGGAGAAAATACATTTTGAATGTAAATAAAATGGTTGTGTGTTGTAGACATGAAACTCCACCACTAATGTATAGAAATTGTTTCACCATTTTTTCACATTAGACCACTCTGGACAACCTTGTTTTATGTTGTTATTGATGTCAATGATTAAATTACTTAGAAAATTGGAGGAGTTCACATTTAAAGGTGTAGAACTTCTCCTTGCCTGCCTGGATGAGGCATGAGCGCACCACCCTGATTACCTTTGAACCAACCTTTCTGTGCTGACTTGCCAATGAACAGCAATTACCCAGACAGTTACTTGAGCACTTTATCATAAATTGAAAGAAGATTTAAAGTTTTTATGCCCAAAACAAGACAGAATTTTTTCTCATTCCACTGCTAAATATTTGGCCTGAAGTTCCTGTATTTACTCTCAAGTGTGATTGTTGTCTGACACACAGGAAGTATAAGGATGAGCGAGTCTCTTTCATCTGTGTTAGCTGTGGCATGCTAGCAACTATTGTTTGCCTTTATGTCAGCTAGGCCTTGGTGAGCACTGAGCTGTAGACGCTGCAGGCTCGCTCAAAGTCTCAAGGTCACCATAGAAAACACACACTTCTCATGTTTCATGGGTGTGTGAAGCGCACTCTTCAACTGGCTGGCTTGTTGAGTCTAGTCTGTCTCGTCCTGTCCTAGACTGACCCTCCCCCAGTGTCTGTATTTGTGCTATCACTCTCTGTCTGGCCTGACTAGTTAAGTCTTCTCCTAGACAGCACTTTTAAAGGCTGGTCATTGTGGTCAGTCTGAGGGAGCTCTTTTGTGTCCACCCTTAGGGGCCATAAAAATGCTGACCCTTCTGTCTGCTAAACGTCCTCTCTTCTTGCTCTGTCTGCAGAAGAAGTACCGTGCAGCAAAGGAAGCCTACGAAAGCCTGTTACAAACGGAGAATCTTCCAACGCAGGTGAAGGCAACTACCCTCCAACAACTGGGTAAGAATTCCACACTTTCATTTTCCTATTTTACGGTTTACAACCTCACAGTATCCAATCATTAGTTGTTCAGGCGTCATGATGTATGTATTATGTATTATATATTAAATATGATAGATTTGTCTGATGAGGATTATATGATGCTGCTTGAATTGAATGCAGTTCAGTTTTATGCTACACAGAATACCGTAACAGATATAGACTGACTATAGATTGGAAACACACTGATATTGAAAAAAAAAAGACACCCTGTATCCTCTTCATGTGTATTTAAATATGTCTTATAAGAAAAATTAGTTTGTAGAACTTTGTAAAAGTTTGTTTAATTTATGCTGAGGTCACTGGCATGCTTTGGCTATTGGACAAAACAATAAAAGCAAAATGAGTTCACTTTTTTTTAATTCTGTTTTGAAAATACAGTCTAATATTTCAGTCTAAAAACAATGCGATTTGTGAATTCTTTAAGATGTCTAAAGGTTTTTAAATTTTCTGAGGTTGAACGAGTCATTGTTTACATTGAACTCATTCAGAGTCGTCAGTCAACCATAAATATCTGGCCAATAACGATCCTATGGTCAGCAACTGACCATTGATAAAAGGCTAGAGGATGCAGGTCTGATAAACACTGAGAAGTGATGTCATGCATGCATCTCAAAGCATATATTAATGTTTGATATTCAGTCAATCGCTATGAATAAACAAGACAGTTGTATGCAAAGGTTTAAGTGACCCTTAGTTAGATTGCATGTTTTTTTTTTGTTTTTTTTTTCCCCCTCAGGTAAAAAGTATTCAGCACATCCATGTTTGCTGATTTTAACATATTGTGAGATGAAAACATAAAATGTGGTGTAACTTTTGCACTGGCCACATATCTTTGTGTTTTCATTTTTTACTAATATGTTAAACTCAGCAGCAAAGTAGAAGTTTTATTTGCAGGAAAAAAAACATGCAAGTATGTTTCATATAAACTTATTTTTCCTTGGAAACAAAATGTTGTTTTTTGGGGTCTAGTCTTTTGCATATGACGGTGTTTGAGTTTGATTTGGTTCTGTAGAAACGGCATTATTTTTATATTTATTAAGGTATTAAAATAAGTGTTGAGTTTCATTGTTAAAGTTGCCCAGCAACTGAACATGAATATGTATCAAATGGAATTCATGTAGTCACATCCCTACTTTTTAGTGCATTTCCATTGTTTGGCTACTTTGCAAAATTGTTTCCTTGATATGATCCCAGAGGATTTGGAAACTGTAATGGTGCTCAGTTTGTTACCATAGGAGAGCTCTCTTGTGAGACACAAGCAAAACAAATGCTTGAGTATTTACTGATTGTTTTCTGATGTCGCACATTGTGATTGAAAGCATATTTTCTTTATCTTTACTTCCTTGATGTGGTCAGTGGACAGACCTAGGTCCATGGTTTTCAGACTGTTGGGCATTTGTGCCTTTTTTTCTGAAAGAGTTTTAAAATCTTCTCTTTTCGCTGTTGCCTCCAATTAAATTTCCCTCACCTTGCTCCGAGTGTCCCTGCTGACTAAGGTTTGCATGTGTATCTAGTGCAACAGCTTTAAATGACCTTAGCCTAGTCGCTCGACTAACCATACAAAAACTCATTTGGCATGCCTTTTGCACCCACCCCCCTCTTTTCTCAAGTTTCTTTCCAATCTCTCTTGACAGTCTAGAGTTTTTAAGAGAGGGGGGCCTGTCATAAAACCATTTCCACGTTGCTCTGAAATTGTCGACACTGGTGTCGTTACCATGGTGACTGGTCCTGGCGCAGGCGCTTGCCACAGGTGTTAAAAGCTCAGCTGGGATCATTGCCTGGGAGAGGCTAGGCATGCTGGGAGGAGGCACTTTGTCTACACACACACACACACAGACACACACACTCTTGCATCCCTTAACAACCTCTGTCTGGCTGCCTGAGTGTATGGCAGAGAGGGGCTGTTTGGGTAGGGTGGTCTCTGAAGGGATCTTTTGAAGCTGTTAGTTGTAGTAAGAGACCCCCCCCCCACCCTTCTCTTCCCTCCGTCTCCTGTTTCCTCCCTATGGACAAAGGCGGTGAGAAGATAAGCCATTTGCTCCATTTTAAATTTAAGATGGCAGAATTTGTGGGGAGGTTTGCTCAGTCGTGGAGGGATGGTGTGTAGTCATTTGTTCTTTTTTCCTCAAGATGGTTATAGTAAAAGTGTGATAACTGTTCTGATTCTCATGCTTGCTGCTGCTACTACAGGCTGGATGCATCACACAGTAGAGCAGCTAGGAGATAAAGCCAACAAGGACAGCTATGCTATTCAGTGTCTGCAGAAGTCTCTGGAAGCAGACCCCAACTCTGGACAATCTTGGTACTTTCTGGGCAGGTACATGAAATCCATCATTTAATTATGCTATTTTCTGATTTTATTTATTGATACATTTACTTTAAGCTCTGATGTCTTACAGGAATGAGCTTTTTATATTTGAGGTGCATCAGGAATGAAATATGTTTGTATCATGTAGGATTTTTAAGAGGATATTATGGTGTGTCTACATTTTCTGTGTTTGTCTAACTAGTAGATTTTACGTTTCCCTTGAAGAAATGGGTTATATTTATGAGTTAAGATACTGGCTATAAAGAAACTTTATTTTATTTATTTATTTATTTTTAAGCTCTGAACAGTTGGTGTGTTGGCCACCAGTCTGGCTATCACAGTCTCAGGAGAGGTGCCTGGCATTCTGGCCTCTAAGAAGCCTATATGTGTCAGAAGCAAATGTCACTTACTGATCACATCATAAATTGCTAGCTAGATTAGCTTGAGAAAAAGGACAGTTTGAAATTTTGTGAACGAACCTTGAATAAATCCAAATATCAAATTTTATTTGATTATTAAATCAGATAATGTGTGATTGTTGAGTGTTTGAGTCATATTCATTTTTCTTCTTAGGAAGATTTTTCTGTTTAGTAATACCATAACTACTAAATCTTGTCATTCCAGTATTGATGAAATGAGAAAATACACCCTCATCCCCAGAGCATATCATATCACTGCTTACATGCTTATGATCTTCCCCTCTTGTACAGGTGCTACTCCAGTATTGGAAAGGTCCAGGATGCGTTCATCTCATACCGGCAATCTATTGATAAGTCAGAGGCCAGTGCTGATACATGGTGTTCAATAGGGTAAGTACCATAAGGTTTCTTACTTGTACTTACTGATCAGCTTGGCGGTCAGAGTCATAAACAGTGTGCGTTGTGGATGTGCCGCCTCCAGCAACTGCTTTGTTTACCGTCATAGTGTTGTGGACATTGTATGGAAAACTGCTACTTGTTCTGACTGATTTGATGCATCAGGTTTTCTCATAAAGGTGCTGCCGTCACATGTGTCTTGGTAGTCCTGCAGGGCCAGATGAGATTTTGAAATGGGAATACATCTGGGGACAATTTGTTAAACTTTTGGTGCAGGGTAGCTTTGAAACTATGCTGTTTTAACTTACAATCGATAACACACACGTAACATGCTAGCTAGTGCTGTTTTTCAATAGGTCACATTTAATTTACAGCATGTAATTTGTTCTCCTCACACATAACACTCTTCTGTAAGCTTAAAGTTGTAATAGGTGATTTTGTGGAAACCGACAGATGGATGAGCACAGCTTATCTAGCTTACGTCTACTGCTTAGCTAACATTATCGTTGGACTAGTACATAATGTAGCTACATAAGTCGCTGGGTACAAGTGGCTACATAATTCAGGAAAATAACACATTCCCCAAAAAACAAAACAACCCAGATAATTACATGTCCAACCGAAAAACAGGAAGCTCCCTCAGGATTTTCAGCTCCTGAACTCCCTCAGGATTTTCTGCCAATGGAAAGCCTATACCTGTGTTAATTCTAGTTTGACTTCTTACTTCGTCCTTTTTCCTTTAGCAGTGTAACCTGTTGTAGGTACCTGTGTAACTTTGTGTGTCATTCTTATCAACCTAGTTCTCTGAACTTTTCAGTTGGCTCTGTGTGTATGGTGTGTTCAAATTTTTTTTCTCACAGCATTAGATTTATTGATTTGCTATCGGGATGTGAAGAATATTTTTAAATGTTTCTAAAGTAAATCATATATTCCCCCTTTAACTGAAGGTTTTTGAGGGGGGGCTTTTTAGCCTGTACTCAATGGGCTAACAGCAGGCTTGTTGTCTGTCAGACGATGTTGAGAGCACCATCACCTCTTACTTTGCATACAGCCTTCATTAAGTGTTGGATTTGTTTAGAAAGTTCATAAACATCTTGTTCCTGCTCTAGTAAATCTACAATCCCACCCACATTTAGCTCATAACCCACTTGTTATGAGATTATATCTGGCCCTGCAAGACTAGAGTCTTGGCAGATGTGCCAACTTATAGAGGGCTGTTGATCACTCTCGGGCAAAAGTGAAATGAGATGTGAAAATTTTAAACTGATGTGAATTTTTTCTTTTTTTCTACTTCGTCTTCTTCTTCCCCAAACAAGTATTGAATCTAGTTACTTCGTCAACTAGTCATCTAGTTACTTATTCAAGACTATCTGGCTGGCTATCTAGCTTGTCACACTTCTAACACAATACAGAAGTGTTCTTGTTAGCTTAGTGAAAATTATTGCTTCACAAGTGAGCTTTACCCTGTGCAAGCAGCATTTCATTTGAGCATAGACCTTCCTTGAAAATGTAGCCCTACAATACTGACTGAATCTGTCTAGCATTAAAAACTATCATTTTTTCATTTTGAATAATTTTAAATTGAGTCAGGGCTGATGAAACATCACACTGATAGTGTCTGTCATAGTGAGGCTGAATTGTCAGGATGTCAGATTGCTGTGCTGAATGAATGAGTTGTTACTCCATCTTCCTACAGAAGGTAAACTGGACAGATATAGAGGATGAAGCAGACATTGTCTATGGTACAATACAGATGCAACAGAAACACTGGTGTAGGGATGTGAATTTTGACAAGTGACAGTTGCTTATCAGTCAGAAGAACAAGTTGCCAGTGAATCGTTAATCAGCAAATGTAAAATCAAGAGTGCAACCCATCAGAATATCACTTCTAAAATGAATAGTTCTGGTTCTGAAATCGTATTGGCTGAGCCATTTTTGACATCATTGTAAAATTCTTAATGTGCTCACGCTTAAAAGCATACATCAGCTCAATTCTGTAGTAAAGCACAGAGATATTAAAATGTTCCCCGTGGAACATAGTACTGATAGATCGAGCTAGACCTTAGCATGTATATGATATATGATGTAAACCGCCTGAAAAGGCGTTAAACATACCCTGTATAAGAACCTGTTTTTGTTTAGACAGAAAGGATGACAACTAGGCTGTAATGTGTTCATGGTCAAAATTAAGACATTGTACATGACTGACATGCAATAATGGGCTACTGAAAATTACACATTTTCATTCATCATCAGTAATCAGTACATAAACACAGACCTCCATGTTTCATTAAAAAAAAAAGTGCAGTTAGTTCTGTTTTAGTGCAGTGCAGTATGTAAAATGTGGAATAAAAATCATTTGTACTTAGTTTTTTTTTTTTTTTTTTTTTTTTTTTTTTTAATGTGGTGGTATTTTATGGATATATATGTGGATATATTTTTGCAACGTCACTCACCACCGCTTGTCTCTGAGATTTCTTCATACAGTCTGTGCATCATGCTTTCTCTCAGAGAACCTAGAAGAAATAGCTGGCTGCCTTTTTTGCTTTTAATATCGTACATCGTATTACCAATTGTCTTCTTGAGAAGACCTGTCACATCGCACTGTTTGTCACTACATGCTTATGCTTCAGTTTTAGTAGGCCTGTCTAGCAGAGCCTATTGCATGCTTGTGTACGATTCAAAAACGTTCCTCAATCTGAACGATAAACTTGCAGTGTCAAATAGGAACTGTTGCTTATTTCTTTGGTAGCGACTAGTTGAGATAATGGATTCAGGGTCCGTCTTTGAGATTCTGTTCCTTTGTACCTTTCCTTTAGTGTCTCTAGTTGCTCTTTTTGGTAAACTGTACCTTAACTCTAGCTCCTCATCACGCTCTCGTCCTCAGAGTGTTGTATCAGCAGCAAAACCAGCCAATGGATGCACTTCAGGCCTATATATGTGCAGTACAGCTGGACCACAGCCATGCAGCCGCCTGGATGGACCTGGGCACGCTGTATGAATCTTGCAACCAGCCACAGGATGCCATCAAATGCTACATTAACGCCACCTGCAGCAAGTCCTGCACCAACATCACTGCCCTCACTGCTCGTATTAAGTGTCTACAGGTAGTAACCAGTCAATACACTGTACTGATATTATTGTCTTGACATTCCATTTTACATATGACCAGTTTCTGTGCAGATCATCTTTTGTTATATTGTGTTCCCAGTTTTTACACCGATTGTATTTTTTAAATTTATTTATTTATTGTTTAAATATAATTAGCATGATGCCATAGCTTTGTTTTTGTTAATTGTCAGCACTCAGTGATCATTTCCATCGGTATTCAGATGCTTATATCCATTACATTGCCTGAAGTATTTCAGCTTGAATTATAAATCTAGATGTATTCCATTTAAAATAATGTGCCTTATGTCTTAGCAAGTTTCAACCTAGATAACCAACCATTTATACGTCCAATTTTGATTTGTACACAATCTTTTCTAGGCTCAGTTGTGTAATCTACAACAAGGTAGTCTACCGAGTAAAAGTAAAATACTTCCTAGTATTGAGGAGGCGTGGAGCCTACCAATCCCAGCAGAGCTTACCTCCAGACAGGGAGCCCTGAACACAGCACAGCAGGTGAGCCCAGCTAAGCTAGACTGTTCTGTAGACACACATCCGCTCTATACCCTCTACAATTCATGCTAACACGGATGCCCTGGTAATGGGGACTTCAGGTTTTTTTTTTTTTTTTTTTTTTTTTTTTTTTTTTTTTTTTGCTGCTCTGAATGAGTAGGTGTTTCTATCAGAGCTGATTATTGATGTATTTGTAACCACTCCTCAATTTTAAAGGTTTTTAGTATATAATAATTGCAATAATCATTTGACCATAAAACTCATCAGCACTACACTTCAGCTGTTTATTTCTACAGCATAAGGGGTCATTAACTGCGACCCTATCTGGATTAAGTGGTTAATGGTGATGAATGAGGGGACATTCACATCACGGTTTTTGAAACTCTCTGAAGCACGTTTCTTTTTGTTAGGGTCTGTGGAGCAACATGCACAGTGACTGTAGAGCACAGTGTGTGCCATGTTTTTAAACTCTGCGTTTAAATTTTTGTGATGAGTGGTCACAAATGCGTGCTATAGGCTTACCAGTCAATATTGAGGACACCTTCTCTTTAGTCATTCTTCCAACATGGAGGAATTACCACAGGTTACTTTTGGCTGTTTTCAGACAGCTGAAGCTCTACCGTGCTCGATTCAAAGATTACCACAGTCTAAATCTAGAAGAAAAAGTTTGAATTTTGTATAGTACTGTACTTTACAGACCACTCATCATTTTTTTCCCCCCAGTTTAACAGCCGTTGAGTACAAGTTATTAATTTTTCAACATCAGGGAAGAAAGACAAAAACGTATGTGACAAAAAAAAAAAAAGAAACCTCAGCAACTAATATTTTTTTCAGTTTTTACTATGTCCAACCCTGCAGGTATATTTTTCCACACGTCAAAGTTCAGTCAGACTCTAGGGTGGTCAGTCTGTTATTCTGAGGACAAAGCAGCTTTTTTTTGGTCTTGATAGCAGTCTTGACAGCTGCACGCCTTTTCAGACCCATAGCACCAAGTTGTCTTCTCCCAGTGGAAGGATGGACAGAAACACCTGTGGATTTATTTAGATCTGAAGCAAGAGTGGAGCTTGATTTTCTACCATCTCTCAAAGATGAAGCTACTGTTAGTTTGATGGTAAAAAGAACAACTTGGACTTTTTGGTCATTTTGACTAGAAATTGAATGAAGTGTCGTCTCTGACTTTTGCGCAGTACTGTTCTTGTCAGTTTTGACGTGTTTGTTGCTCGTCTCGTGTTTACCTGCTTATCAAAGGGTTTGCATTAACTGACCCCTGAGAACCACATGTTGCATCTTTTTAAACATTAGCCACTGCGCGCCTTGCATTAAAAAAAAAAAAAAAACTGCCTTCTGAACATTCATGTTACTGTTCAATGTAAACAAAAGAGCAAAATGATTGCATACAGAACAGGGTCAGTGGTGGTGGGGATGTTTCATCATGTGTAGAGAATATGCTTAGAGGACTGTTGGTCTGGAATGAATCAAACTTTCCCTGTTCTCGTTAACTTTTTTTCTTGGGCAACTGTTTGACATTGAAGCATCAATACGAATGTTTCATTGTCAAATGGTGTTGATACACCATTTGTTGTTCATATCATCCCATTACTTCTGCCAAGAAAAAAAAACTTGAACACAGTACAAAGTTTGGAAAGTTTATGAAAATAGAATAAATTGGAAATATCCTTTTTGTGGGGTTTTTTTTTTTTGAAAAGTTAAACAGGCAACTGGAGTTTTTAAAACCTTTGGATGTTGTGATCTGATCAGAGTTTGTAGATTGCAAGCCAATGCGTCTTAGCTAGCATTGTTAGTCTTCCAAAATTAATGTTAATTGGGTGGTGAAGAATTTAGGATGGCTCTGGAGTTCCATGCACATATCAAGCATTTGCATGTATGTTGAGGTGCTTGTTACTATACGAACATCTCCCAGCTGCTGTTTTACTCTGTTACTCGTAGCAAGCATGTAAAGCTGATCAGCGTAGCGAAGGCCAGGGTCAGCTCCCCAGTCAGTCTCTGCCTCCACACACGCTTTCCTCTAGCCAGGGGGACAACCACTCCAGCCCTGCCAAAAGAAAGAGGACCACCAGCCCATCCAAGGTACAGAGTAAAGTCTTATCATAGTAGTTTAAGCTAGTAGTTTATTATTGCTACAAGGAATATTTTACATGAGGTGTTACAATGACTTTCCCCTTTTCTGCAAACATGGGCAGAACTCATCAGAGTCTTGGACAAACAGCACAGTCCAACACCAAATCCCCAGCTGGTACTTAACTCCGCAGAAGCTTCAGGTTTGTAAACTTGCTTGCCTCTTCTTATTCTTTTAGGTTGTGTGTAGGGAGCAGATTTGAATGTACAGGTTATTTATTTATTTATTTATTTTTTTGTTCTCACAGCTGTTGGAAAAGTTGAGGGCCAACAAGGCAAGTCTGAAGCCAGTTGAGCTGCAAATGTTGGACCAGTTGGAAAAGCAGCTTGCAGTTATGCAGCAGCATCAGCAGGTATGAAGCCAGTGACATACAATGCATGAAGTAACACATTTTGAAATGCGTTGAATGCGTTTTCCCTTGAGGATTTATTGAGGGACCCATGTCATGGAAAAACTCATTTTACTTGGATATTTAAAATAAATTTGATGCATGTATACACTGTTAGGGTTTGAAAGTGTACCATACACACTCCACTCCATACAGCCCATATAGTGAAGCTGCAAAAACCCATTTTGAATTTGTTTGCGATATCACCTAAAAACCGTGCATTTGCAGCCATCTATTTGGCCTATGGCAGTTTAGCCCCACTCATTCAAATTAAAGTTATAAGGAGTTCTTCCTCCTGGGCTACATTTTGAGTCAAGGGCAGTCAACCAGAGCAGAAGTCAGTTAAATTGGTCAGCCTAAAGGCATAGTAACAAAATTTTTAATTCCAAAGAAAATGGTCATGTGAAAAATGAATAATGACCATCTGTGTTGCATAAACACTCACTGATTTGTGGATCTCAGGGGGAAAAAGTGAAAAAAGTAACTTTTAAGGACAGTACTGTGCAGATACTGTGCAAACTTTAAATGTGACAACACCTGTTGTAAAAAGCACTATATAAATAAACTTTGCTTGCTTACTTTAAATAAAAATCGAATGTAATAATATGCAAGTCAGATAAACCCTATATTTAATAGAAAGTAGTACAAAGACAGCATATTAATTGTTGAAACTGAGGAAAGTTTTTTTTTTTTTTTTTTTTTTTTTTTTTTTTTTTTTTTTTTTTTTATAAATATGTGTCCATTTTGAGTGTGATGTCTGCAACACTTTTCAAAACAGTTGTCACAGGGGCATGTTTACCACTGTGTTTTCATCACCATTCTTTTAACAACACTCTAAGTTTGGAAACTTAGGAGACCAATTGCTGTGGAAAATAAAATGTTTTCCAACTCTTGTTTAACATTATATTTCAGCAGCTTGATAGTTCGGGGTCTTCTTTGTCATGTGTTTTTTTTTTTTTTTTTTTTTTTTTCTTTTCATAATGCGGCGAATGTCTACAATGGCTGACAGGACTGGACTGCAGGCAGGCCAGTTTAGAACCCAGACTGTGGAGCCATGCGGTTGCAGTACATGCAGAATGCGGTTTTACATTGAAATAAGCAAGGACGTTCCTAAAAAAGCACTCACCTAGATGGTGACATATGTTGCCAAAACCTATACATATATTGTTCAACGCTAAGCGTGCCTTCACAGATATGTAGGTCAGCCCTGCCATGAGCACTAATGCATGCCCATACCGTCATGGATGCTGGCTGCTGGCTGCTGAACTGTACCCTGATAACACGATGGGTGGTAGTCCAGAGGACCCAGTGTTGTTGATTTAAAAAAAAAAAAAAATAGAAGTAAGAAGAAATTAAAAGGATTAAATCATTTTCATCCACAGAACCACTTCGCCTCAATCCATCTTATGAGCTTGGGCCCAGAGAAGGCTGCGGCGTTTCTGGATCCAGTTTATATAGGTTCTTAACTTTAACTTGTATTTGCGGATACAGAGATGAACTGCATTCACTGACATGGTTTTTGCAAATATTCCTGAACCTGTACAGTGATTTTCACTGCAGAATCATGTCTGTTTCTGATGCAGTGCTGCCTGAGGGTCTAAAGATCATAGCCAGTCAGTATTGGTTTTCAGTCTTCTTCCGTACATACAGAGGTTTCACTGAATTTTCGGAAACTTTTAATATTTTGTACCGCGGATGATGAAACCCTGAAACTTTGATATTTTGCGATGAGAAACGTTACTCACGACTTGTTGCACTATTGCCCGCACAGTCTTTCACAGAGTGGTGAACCCCTCCGTATCTTTATTTCTGAAACACTCAGCCTCTCCGAGATGCTCTTTTTTAATACCCAATCATGTTACTGACCTGTTGCCACCTACAGACCAGGTGTTTTTTAGCATTACACAACTTTATCCATGTTTTGTTGCCCTGTTTTTCCAAAAAACATAAAAATTCTGTTTCAACATTAGCTATTTTTTTAAGTTTAAAAGATATACTGTTTCAATTAAGAATGGTCTTTAAATGATTTGCATGTCATTGTGTTCTGTTTTTACTGACCTTTTGCACGTCTCAAGTTTTTTGGAAATTGGGTTGTAAAAAAAAAATGTATTTAGCCATTTTATTGTTGCAGCAAGTGAGAAAAATATGGCTTCTCTTTTGAACAGATGAGACTGAATGCTGTTGGCGAATCGCGACCCACCTTATCCAATGGCCCTGTAGCTGACCCCTCACTGCCAGATTCAAACTCTCTCTCTTCACCACAACACCCACACATTGCTCTCTCCAGTACACCCGCAACATCTCAGCCCTCTATTCATTCCCCCTGCCCTCTTCAACCAATGGCCAATGGACCTGTCGCTGCGAGCCCCTCCCCCTGCAGCACTGCTGGAGCCCTGGGTCACACAGAAAGACACTCTGTGGGCAATAATCATATACCAGGACAGGGGAGCAATGGAAATGTGCCTTACCTAGAGCAAAATGCACTACCTCATAAATGCACAACCCCCACCAGCAGCAGCAGCAAAATGAACGACCTGTTGTGGAAAAGCCAACACTCCTCTCAGGTGAGTTAATACAGAAGCATTTTTCTACTGGTGTAGTAATGTTGATATCAGGCTGATACCAGCAGAAAACATTGGATCAAATAGCATCTAAAGTGAAGGCAATTCTGGCAATGAACCAGAATACTTGGTTTCAGTTTCACAAGCACAACAAATACTGCAACAACCTTAACTATAAAGACTTTAAAACCTGTGTCCGCTCACCACAGTCATGTTTGTTTTGTATTTTAACAAAGTTAAAAGTGTATACAGACAAGGAAAGACAACACAGAAACCTAAACATATTGAAGCCAAAAACCTGTTTCCATGGTGTTATGCCAGTTGTAGTGATAACAGTAATGACAGTGGACCATGGTTTATGGTCCATTTATGTCTTACTCTTGATTCACAGAGTTAGATCTTGACTGTTATAAAGCCCGTTTCAGCCCTTTCTGCCTTGATGCCAACAACCTTTAATCTATGGGATGTAATCATGCGGACAACAGACTGAAGGTTTGAGGCAATGATGAACAGAAACAGTAGCTGTTTAGTAGCGTAGGTAGTGATTTGGATAGCAGTGACCACACTTTCTGAGAACAATTCAAATTGCATTATTGTGATCAATCTGGGTAAAGGCCTGCCTGTGGCTGTGTCCCTGGTAGTGGGTGGCCAGTAATTTGTATCATGGTATGATTTAAGGTTTCTAGCTGTATATATTATGGTTTAGAGTATTCATGGGTATATATTTTTTTAAAATAAAGCCGTTATAGATGCTAAACCTAAGTCATTTGTCTGGAATTCAGTAAATATTTGTCATTCATGCTCTCTGCATTAGCTGAAACTGTGGATCCTCTCGGCCTAGCAAGGACCAGGAGGCCACGGCATCGCCTGATGCAGCTGGCTGAGCGAGGGGTGCTGTAGGTGGTGTGCACAGAAAGCTGGCTAGTCCTACATGATAGACTAAAGGCTAACAGCTAACCTCAAGAGACTGCAGCCCTGTTTCAAGCCCTGTTTATGTATAACAGATGAAGTAGTTTAAAGCCCAGAAAATAAAAACTTATGGTTTTGAAATGTTGAGCATTTTAAACTAGTTTACTGCGATGGCTTATAAAGAGCTTTGTCTGCTGTTATTTTTGGGTTTGACGAGGGAAATGTGTCGGTTCCCAAAGATTTTTGGGCAAGTACTACTGCTGTAGTTGACACTGGTGTTCGCTCGATCATCTAACAACTTTCACTCGAGCTAATGCAGTAATAGAACAGCCCTTGAGATGGCACTGGGGAAATTATGAGGCCAAGTGCAAAAGGCCTTGTTAAAACCAGTGTTGAAACTTTTTCTTTCTACTCTCTTTTTCCCCGGGAGTAGTCGGGAGTCCAAGAGAGCACAGATGGCCTCGCTCTCTCTGGGTGGGTAGGATGGGAAACGACTAAATTGGGGAGAAAATCGGGTAATAAAAAAAAAAAAAACTCCTTAAGAACAATTTTAACAGGTGTCGAATAAACTAGTATTTCCCAGTGCTTCATAAAAGAAGGTGATATAAAACTAGAGATTAATATTGGCCTCAAATCATTAATCCAGTCCAAGAGCTGCATGACTCCAGGATCTGTTTCAGAGACTCCCCTCAGGAAAACTGTACCACTCCATAAAAATCAGAACCAAGCAACAGCTGGTTCTGACACGTGCTGGCACACAATATGCTCTTGCACTGACCTGCCAAGTTAAATTCCTGTGTAATGTGTACATTTGGCAAATAAAGTGATTCTGATTTTTTATTTTTTTTTTTTCTCGCTTTGAACTCTCATTTGAGGATTGAAGACTGCTATTGTGATTTTAATCCAATGCTCATTCCTTTTGTCTTTTTGCCAGGGGCTTAAGAAAAGTCCAGGTTCGCATTTGGCAGGTCCTAATGGAGAACGGCCTGCCTCTTCCACTGGGACTTCTCCACCTGGCCAGGCAGCCAGTATCGACGTTCTAAATCAGCTCGGACAGTCTGGTACAGCAAGTGGCCCGTCAGCACAGGAGGCTCATCTCAATCACCTTCCTTCTCCCCCTCTCCTGCACTCCGCTACCTCAGGTGGACAGCAAGGCACTGCAGCCTTGACCAAAGAGAGCAAGCCTTCAGAAAATGGGCATTCCACATGGACGCCTGACAGCACTGCCACTGCAGGACTGCCTAATCACGTCCATCAGGGCTTGGCAGATGCTGCTGCAGCAGAGCCCCGCTCACCAGGTGTACTTAGTTCAGACAATCCTCAGCTCTCGGCCTTGTTGATGGGAAAAGCCAATAGCAGTGATAATAGTAATGACAGTGGGGTGGTGGCTGCTGGCACAAAGATTAACAACATTCACTTGGCCCTGCACATGGGCTCAAAGACGCAAGAAAACTCTGTGGCCTCCTCACCCTGCTCTGCAATGTCTACAGCCACGCCTTCACCCAAATCCACAGAGCACCATGCCACTCAGAACAGTGTTGGCAGCCTTAACAGCCCCAAACTCAATGGCAAAGGCCTGGAGGATTCCCAAAGCCCCATGAAGGTGGATTCTCCTCTGGTCTGTCATAAACGATCACCCACTTCGCTTGCTCCTTGGTCCTCTGTCTCCATCTACCCCAGCTCCAGCGAGGTGCTTAAAGCCTGCAGGTAGGTTTTCACCTGTTTTGAAAGAAGTGATAGCAGTGCTTTTTGGATCAACCAGAGGTCTGCTTGTTGATTGAATTTTGAATTGTCATTGACTTGTAATTAAAAATAGCAAAGTGTAGTAGAATGGAAAAGTTCTAGTCACAGATTTTCTGTGTTCATTTTTGACTGCATATTTTCTTGCTTAAGTAGTATGCATCTTAAAACATCTATTTGTTAAGCTCACAGATTAAGCACCTTTTAATATTTTAAAGAGTATCACTTTTTTTATTTTTTTTATTTTGGAAATGTGCAATTGGCCAGTGTTCTACAAGTACCCATACCCATATTGTGAAGTAATTTGTCGCAGTAATATTATAATATTGCCCACTCCTAGTAAAGATTGATGTTCTGGTAGATATTTTAAAGCGACATTCTGGCCAGACTGATGAGGTATCTACATATTTTTTTAAACTATATCTGATTTTGCACAAAATGTGTTTTCAAGCTTTCTACCAGTAATGATACCTGTCTGGTGTCTTTCTGCATGTGCATTTACCAGCTAAATGGGAGGGGGGATGCATATCAAACACAAAAGTAGTTTTTGTAGTTTGACAAACATTCCACCCACCTTCAAGATGCATTAAAAGGAGGTTTTCCATGTCCGGCTGTAGTGTCCCTGTAACTGGGCATACACTTCTGTTTGAAAATTTGGAATCAGTTTTCAGAAGCTTGGAATCAGTGCTTCAGATAAATATAGAACATAAATTGAGTATGATAGTGCTGTGCAGTTTTATAGCTTTTGAATAAGTGGTGGAAAAAAATGAGAAGAAATGTAAGATATGTCCAGAATCGTGATGGGGACTGATTTCATAGTGACTGAAAATGCTGTGTAACATCAGAAGCAAATTACACTAAAATTAACATTAGTATTTGTATTGAAAAGTGGTGATCAAATCTTGAGGTAGATAACTTCACCAGTATGTTACTTTATTAATTCTTTTAAATATATAATAAAACATCTAAAAAGGTTTTTGGTGGGTATAACAAAATCGTCCTTGTGAAAGTTATTACTGTACACAAGAATAATGCAGATTATTAAAATAACATTATATATTATTCCATTTTTGGACAGTAGAAATGGTGGCTTAGTTGTCTGACCTTAAGCCTCCTGTAATGCTTCGTAGTTTAACTTGTGGGACTTCTCATTACGAACCTTTAAAACATCAGTGGCTCATAGTTCTGTTTGGGCCCTTATCCTGTGCTTTTCTTGGGCACAGTACAGTCAGATATCGAGTAAGAGATTTGTTGTTTGGCCTGGTTTTCACAGCCTTTATGAGATGAACCTGATTTGTTATTTTGTGACTGAGTGAATGCCTAGTAGTGTTTAAGTGGATATTGCAGTGCATGTCTGCTCATTTTGCAAAATCATAGCATGTTACTGTGAGATTTGCTCTGATAATTCAAATGCTCAAAACAGAAATGTTTTCATCTTTTAAAATGACCTAAAACAGAGATATAAACATATAAAGGAGTGTTGCTGTAAAGACTCCAGTACTCTCTCCCAAAATAAAGCTAGACTTTTGCAAAGCCACTCTCTAAGCACTCATACAGCTTGACTTCTAATTATTTTGAAAAGCCTCGTCTGCTGAACTTTTGACCTTTTGTGTATGTTTTTTCCCCTTTTTCTTCCCCGCCCAAAGTGCACTCACTGAAAGAATGCTATTTGTTTTGACTGGAGTGAAGTTAATGTTGATATAACTAGGAGCTGTCAGAATTCCATGAACCTAATGTCCGCTGAACTTGGTGTTATTGACCTGACGAGGTTCCATTTGTCAGTTATTTAGACTTGACAACACTGAGACTTCACTGGACCCATATGATTTATAAGATCAGTGATTCTTAGTCATAATGCAAGGTTTAGGTTTGTTGGGGATTCACAGTTAATCAGATGGTTACCCCACTGTTGGCCTTTTCAAAATACTGAGTACAGTGTGATTCTGCTTATTTCCTTTTATGCGTTATAGTTCCTGAAACCAGTGGTTGTCTGTCTATTTTGGCTGCATCCTCCTCCATCTCGACTCCAAAACACCATTTTTTTTTTTTTTTTTTTTCTTCTTCTTCGTCATATTTCAGTCTGGGGGGGATATGGTTGTCTTAGTGCCAGTAGATTGGCTTTGCAATGCACATCTGTTGTAAACACGTGCTGCTTAGCTAGTAGGTGGCCGATATGAAGACATTTATTGTTATAGCGATAAATTATTCCACAGTAAGCTTTTCTGAGCACATATGCAGTGCATATTTCTGAGTGCATATCGTTAGTAGTTCAAAAACACTAACTGCATGTTTCATGTGCAATCTAGCCTGTTTAATTGGATGTCAGTGCAGTGTGTGTGAAACACTGAATTAAAATGACATGAATTTTACACTGCTTTTGCACGGTCTGTTCCAACTTATCAAACCTAAGGAAAAAAAGGTCATGATGCATTTGATGAAAATGCCCTGCTGTGTATTTACACCGTTTCCTTCAGCCCTACAAAAAGAAAACATTTCATTCATTTTGAATGAAGTGACTTTAATATGTTACATCATGTAGACGTTTAAAACACAAAAGTTAGCTGCCTGGATCAGAGCTTTATTTTACAATGACGTTGGGATATAATTGGGTTGGAAAATTTCTTCAGAAAAGTCATACTTAAATATACGTGACTGAATTAGCCAAGTGTTTGTTTTTTGTGTGTATAGAAAAAGGTAGACATTGTTTAAAACCCAGGTTTAAAGATAATGCCAATTAAATGTTTTAAAACAAAAGTATGTGCTCATGGTGTTCAAATTTTATAACTTGCATTTCATTTTCGCTACCTTTTTTATTTCACTACCATTTTTGCTTTATACTATGAATCTGATTTTTATTTTTTGTTTATTTATTTTTTTAAGGTCATAATGCTGTCAAAATATCAAACCATAACACCTTTAATTTGCACGCAGGTTACCTATTTTACTGATATTAACTAAAAATGAGCAAAACCACTAATTTAAAAACTAATATTTTTTTTTAAAACTAGCTAAGACCCCTGTTGTTACTGAGCTGGGAATTTAATGAATTGTGACCTGATTTTACTCCAGTGGATAATTTGCATTAGAATAAAAATATTCAAATGGAGTGCACTGTAGTGGAGCACATTGAACATGTAAAAATACCTTTTATCTCCTCATGCAGAAACCTTGGGAAAAATGGAATATCCAGCAACAGCAAGTTGTTGGACAAGTGTCCCCCTCCAAGGGTTCCCCCTTCACCGTTTCCTTCACTACCAAAGGACAAACTCAATCCCCCTACCCCTAGTATTTATGTGAGTATAACATTCTTCATTTACTTCATTTTGTGACATGTAGCTGATGTTGTTTTATTCCACTTTGCGAGGCTTGAACCATGTTTTATTCTTGATTCTCTCGAGGAAAGATCCTTCAAGCCATGTTTTGCCCCTTTCACACTTGCACATTTCTGTGAGAATGTGATGGTAATTAATTGGGTTATGTGTGAATGTGTCAACATCCTGAGAAGATTGATGTGACAGTCAACAGAAAGAGTCCAAGTGCAATTACTGCAGAATTATCAGGAGAGCTTATTTGTGAACAGAAGCCAGTATGTTCCTGGGAAAGTTTCCTGCAATTTCCTCTGTTTAGCAGTTTTCTTTTATCGTTTTCTTTGTTTTCTCAAGCCAGAATTTTACCGAGCCAGACTTTCACTTTCCTCTTCAACTCTGTCACTGTTGACAGAGCTAGCTGGTTTAGTCAGTGTGACATTATGGGAAGCACATGTTGTACAAAATTAAATTAGAATTTGAAATAAAAAAATTATAATTTCTTCTCAATGCCTTTAAAATGCATTATTGTGTGTCTTTTGTGTCCAGCCTAGAAAAGCCATTTGTGCAGAGAACATTGCTACTTGTGTCACAATTCATATTCTATGTGCAAATGTCAATGTGCACATCCTGATAAAATACCATTTTAGACTTCAAGTTTGAATAATCAAACATTCATATCTGGGTTTTGAGGGAATAAATAATACTTGTTGTGTTTAGGGCTGAATGTTTTACAACACTGATGTGTTTAATTCAGTACTGATTTCTTGAACAGTGCCTTTTTCCAAATTGTTTAAAAATGTGAATTAAGAAGAAGAATTGAGTATAAGATGCTGGAACTGGAAGATACTAACCACAACAGCTTATAGCACTGAGATCAATAACATGTATGCTTTTAATGTTAAATCATTTTTAACCACTACGTCATTAACACAGCTTGTCACCAGACTAGTGTTTGGTCTTGTACTTGCGCACCTAAATGACAGTTAAAAAACTTAAAAATATAAAAAATTAACATTAGTGACATTAGTCTGACCTGGTGGATTGTGTTACTGCAGAGTTTAGTGTTTTCTTTGATCTGTTTCAGCTTTAGCTCTATTGAACCTGGTGCATGTGGTATCACACTGAACCAACTGCTTAATACATTATAGGTCATTTTAACAGAAAAGCATTAAGCCTTATTGCAGCCTTAATGGTGATTTTCTCTTTTTTTTATGGAATTGAAAATAAAAGACCTTTAGTCGGGGCTTAGGCCTAATCTGGGTCTGGGAAACTGTCTTAATGGGTTGGTTCTGAAACAGGGAAAACACAGCAGCTCTAAAGGACAGTTTTTCAGTGTTTTCTAAAACCAGTAAGAAGTGGCAGTAAGGTAAGGGGTGGAGACAATTGTGGGTTTTACTTCCCACATCCTTCAGCACATCACTGATTGTCAGGCCAGATGTGATCTTGCAATGATCAATGAAGGTACATCAATGAAAAGTTTTGGGCTGAATGTAGGTGGGAATGAGTTCAAAATGAATGGGATTCTATTTATTTCTCTATTTTATACAGAAGAGTGCACTTGTTTGTCAACAGAGAACATTATTAAAATAGAACTTGTAAACAGTAGTTACAGGTTAACAGTGCCTTAACAGTGTACATTCATGATGACGGTGCTCACAAGATGCTTTACTTGACCAATGAGCTGAATAGCTTGCCAACCAATCAGTGGTCAGTAGCAGTAATGGTAGCATCATACTGCCTAAAACGTGTCTGTTGTCGAGCAACTGAAAGATCTGGAAGTCTTCCATTATTATTATTTTTAATGGACTGCAGATTTCTACTGCCCATAAGTCGTTTTCTTGAAACATGTTAATTCCTAGAATAAATAAATTTAGATTTATATACCCCAAATCTTCTAGTGTTTTGCAGTGATTCCTTTTTTGTTATAGTAGGAGAAATGTGAGGTTGTCAGACTCCACATATCCTGGCTCTGTTGGGGGTTAGCACATGAATGTAATCACAGCTGATAAAGCTCCACAAAAAAGCTCATCATGTAGATATGTGTCTATGAGGAGAAGACATTACATGCATTAAACATAAACATGGCTTCTTGCAAGGGGGACAAAAAGATTCCATTAGTGCACAATGTTTTGCTCGCTCGCTTGTTTTGCTTGTGTTAAAGAAATGTGGGGGTAAGATTAGAAGGGGCTTCCCCTTTTTGTGACCGATTTTAATGCAATCAATCACAAAAGTTTGCAGAGTTTTCTCCACACGTGTACTCTCATTACAAGTTCATGTCTTACTCTGCAAGACTAAGCACCGAATTAAAATGAACAATCTTGAACACCGGAACATTGCCGTTTTCTCTTAGTGGGATCTTTTTTTCATTTTAATGCTTGTCCCTATTGTGCACGTTTTAAGCTGGTGTTGCCATGGAAAACCAGCTGAAGTATGAATCGCCACCTTTGAGTGCGCTCATAATTGATGCTTGTCCTATTGCTCTTTCATTTGCAGCTATTGTTCTCCGAGTGCTTTTGTTTGTTCAACCATTTTTTTAATTGCCCACAGTTGGAGAGCAAGAGGGACGCCTTCTTTCCCCCTCTTCACCAGTTCTGCACGAACCCAGCCAACCCTGTGACAGTCATCCGAGGCCTTGCTGGAGCACTCAAGCTGGGTAAGTGTGTGTTTGTCTGCAGTTTTGAGTGCATGCCAAGCTTAGACAAACACACGATTGCTGTTTGATCTGACTTAACTTAAAAAGTGTAACCATTTATGGAAGTAGCTCAACGTTGCCACCAAATGGTGCTTTCTGTATTAATTGTTGAAATGGAAAGGTTCAGTGAAATACAGAGAGCCTGGTGAAAGGGAACTTTTGCTGCTTGTGTTTGGAGATGGCCAGGGCATGTATGACGAAACAGCACCACCTGTAAGCTGAAAGTGTTATTACAGTCAACATCCTGAAACCAAAAAAACCAAACAAACAAAAAAAACATAGCAGCATTTTGGACAGTTTGTGAATTCCTATTTTCATTCACCCTCAACCTATTCATTCTAATAATCGGCTGTCTTTAAAGGCAATAATTAGGTGGATGAGGGGCAGTTGATTAGGGTTGGAACTGAAGTGCAGAATCTCCAGGATCAGGGTTGGTGACTACGTTGGGCCAGAACAAATGACATTTCAGTGTGAAGAACCTTTTCTTGTGGAAAACTATAAAGACCCTCCATAATGTAAAAGTGCTATATCTAAGCAAATAACCATATATGAACCTATATTAAAGGGTGCACTCTTGAACATGTGGAATTCATACGGTTTGGAGCATATACTGATGTTGTATGCACCAGTGTGATAAGGTAGCTGGATTATATCCTACAACTGAGTAATTCATTTCATAATTATTCATGTCATATGCTGCAGTATGACTTTGTCAACTGCTGCCTTATCATAATCTGCATTTCCATTTATATCACTTATCTGTCAGCAGTTCTGATGTAAGAGTGAAGGTTTAGCTTGGTGTCATTATGTCACTTGAAAATTATACTTGGTGTCTCTAACATAGGGCTGATTACCTTCTCCCTCCAGCTCCCTCCCATCTTTTTTTGCCTGTTGGCATGTCCTTTTATTCATATCATAATTGGCTGTCAGGCTGTTGTCCAGGATGTGCTGTCACTTGTCACTTGTGTAAAATGTGTTCTGTGTAATAGTATGCTGTCACCCTGTCATACTTCCAGTGTCACTTCATTATTCCATATAATTCCAGTTTTCAGCTCTAGCTGGTTTACTAGGTTTGAATGACTTCGGACTTTCATTTTGTTCTGATGTTTGTTGAATCCTTGAATGAAACTTTTGTGTTTGCTGGGCATGTGTGAAGTGACAGGATGCCTTGCTGACTCAGCTAATTACCACCTCTTCTCCCTCTATCTTTCTTTCCCAACTAAATTCTTCTTCTCTCAGACCTGGGCCTCTTCTCCACTAAGACTTTGGTGGAGGCCAACCCGGATCACCTGGTGGAGGTGAGGACTCAGTTTTCTCAGCCCACTGATGAGAACTGGGACCTGACGGGCAGCAGGAAGACGTGGCGTTGCGAGAGCAGCCGCTCACACACCACCATCTCCAAATATGCCCAGTACCAGGCCTCGTCCTTCCAGGAGTCCCTGCGGGTTAGAACTGTCTGCTATTATCATGATTTATTGATTACATGTGTGATTTATGTGAAACTGTTTCTTACCATCCTTTTACTAAAAATTTGCTTGTGAAATTTTCTGAAATGTGCAGTAGCCTGATGCAAATGGACATTGCTGTGTAATATTGCATTATTTTGACTGATTTTTCAAAATGTGGGAAAAAGTAGTACTAGCTTGTGGCATTCTTGTAATGCACAGATTATGAGGACATGGTCTTCAGAACATGATGTCTGTCTGACAAATGCATGGTGCTAACCTTTTTGTTTAAGAATTCAGTCCGCTTTGGCTGATTGGAACAGTTGTTCAGGTTGTTTTTGTCAGCTAACAGGCTAATCACTGTGAAACTTTGCTTAGCCTGAACATCTCACTTTTCCTAGCATATTAACAGGTGCAAGAACAAACACTTAAGAATGACTTCTTACTAACTATGCTATGTTAAAGTTGTTGAATCCTCTCTAAATCCTTGTTTAATCATCCTGCTGCAATGAGTCTTTGCTAACTCAAAGTTGTAGAACCGGTGACATTCTGCCTCTTGTGAAGAAGCCACCATCAAGTTTATGCCTCTATTTCTCATGCCTTACATCTTTACAAAAAGTTCTAATCACAAATTCATCAAATGATCATCATCTTTTGTTGGTTCGTGGTGGTGGCTTATGTCCTTAGTTTCCCAACCCTGCCCTGCACATTTAAAAAATCAGTAAGATGTAATTTGCCCTGCATGTTTTAGAGTTTTCCTAGCTTCCAGTATACCTGACCCAACTAATCATGTCATTAACAAGCCCTTCGCAAATCTGAATGGGTGCACAGGAGCAGGGAAACACTACATTTTGCATGGCAGTTGTACTCCACAAGCAGGTTTAGGGAAACACCTGCTTACATCAACAGTTTCTAGATGGGCCCTTCTAGTTCTAGGTATGGCAAAACAGTGTATTGCAGCCTCCCTTGTTCTTTATTTGGGCTTGAAGGAGAGCAGTACTGTCGTTCCTTTACATCCTTTGTAGTGAATTTTTTTTTGTTGTTGTTGGACTGGCCTGTGCTTGCTGAATTGAGAGCAAAGTCTGTCAAAGAGCTTTCAAAATGTGCATCTTAAAATCTAAAAATATTGATGATGTAATTCCAGAATGGGTCATATTCTTATTCTTATTCTTATCCTTCTTCTTCTCCTTTTTCTTCTTCTCCTTCTTCTTCTTCTGTTCAGCCTTGTCAGCAAACTGTGTTAACAGCCATTTTTTTCATCTGATCTATGTCCCAAGTCTGTGTTCAGAGTTTCACCCCATTAGATATCTGCTCAGATCAGAGGAGGCAGATGGCCTATGCATGTTCTAAGGCAGAGGTCACTGACCTTTCTGCTGGAAATGCACTTTCCTGCAGAGTTCAGTTTCAGTCTCCATTTAACCTGCTGCCCCTCCCACTTACCAAATCCAAATTAATTAGTTAAAGCAGGTGCAGCGAATTGTGGATGGAAGGTAGATCTAAAGGACCAGGTTGCTATCACTTGATTCACATATGCAGTAGATGCTTGACTAAACTGGTGCTAAAGAGCAAGAGCGCCCCCTGCTGTCTAGTTTTTTCCCTTGGGAATGTGGTCAATTTCTCTTTCTTTTATGGCACATACAACTGGTCAGCCATAGCCATAGAGCATAACTCTGCTCGGCAGCCAGTGGTGATTTTTGTTTGCTTGTTTCTTTGTTAAACTAGTATTCTACACGGTAAATAAAGCAAACCATACATAAGCCTCTAACCAGTCACAAATGTTGATTTGTGCTGTGAACATCCTGACCAACCCAGACCTTGTGGTTTTTAGGTGTATTGCAGGGTATACCCTAATATATAGCAGTATTACTTGAAATAGTATTATATGGCACTATATACAGTGCCCTCCATAATTATTGGCACCCCTGGTTAAGATGTGTTCTTTAGCTTCTAATAAATTGAGGGTTTTTTTAAATAATATAGGACCACGATGGAAAAAAGAGCAAAATCCAACCTTTATCTCAAGTGCATTTATTCAGTAGGAAAAAAATCCCACATTAAGAAATAATTGTTTAACATCAAATAATGTGTGCCACAATTATTAGCACCCCTGATGTTAATACTTTGTACAACCCCCCTTTGCCAACAAAACAGCACCTAATCTTCTCCTATAATGTTTCACAAGATGGGAGAACACAGAAAGAGGTATCTTCGACCATTCCTCTTTGCACAATCTCTCTAAATCATCCAGCGACCTGGGTCCTCTCCTCTGATCTCTCCTCTTCAGCTCACCCCACAGGTTTTCAATGGGGTTAAGGTCTGGGGACTGAGATGGCCATGGGAGGAGCTTGATTCTGTGTGTGGTCAACCATTTCTGTGTAGATCTTGCCATATGTTTAGGGTCATTATCTTGCTGAAAGACCCAGTGACGACCCATCTTCAGCTTTCGGGCAGAAGCCACCAGATTTTGTTTTAAAATGTCCTGGTATTTCAAAGCATTCATGATGCCATGCACCCTAACAAGGTTCCCTGGGCCTTTGGAAGAAAAGCAGGCCCACAGCATCACTGATCCTCCCCCCGTATTTCACAGTGGGCATGAGGTGCTTTTCTGCATACTCAGCTCTTGTGTTACGCCAGACCCACTTACAGCATTTGTTGCCAAAAAGCTCTATCTTTGTTTCATCTGACCAAAGCACACGGTCCCAGTTGAAGTCCCAGTACTGCTTAGCAAACTCCAAACGTTTACGTTTATGATTGTGAGTGAGAAAAGGTTTTTTCCGTGCATGCCTCCCAAACAGCTTGTTGGCGTGTAGATAGCGTCTGATGGTTGTTTTGGAGACTTCGTGACCCCAAGATGCTACCATTTGTTGCAGTTCCGTAACAGTGAGCTTTGGAGAACTTTTTATTTCTCTTATCATCCTCCTCACTGTGCGTGGTGGCAAAATAAACTTGCGTCCTCGTCCAGACTTGTTTACCACTGTTCCAGTTGTTTTAAACTTCTTAATAATTCCTCTGACAGTAGATACGGACAGGTGTAGGTGAGTGGCTATTTTCTTGTAGCCATTGCCTGACCTGTGAAGGTCAAAACACATCTGCCTTACTTGAATGCTATGTTCCTTTGTCTTTCCCATGTTGAAGAGAAATGGCCTCTGTGTCACGTCATAATTATACCCCAGGGAAACAGGAAGTTGTGAATTGCTAATTAAATGTTCCTACATACTTTGATTAACTTCGTAAACTACTGTAGAAGTGACAGAAATTCTTTAATTACATTTATTTCCTAAGAATTGTTAGGGGTGCCAATAATTGTGGAACAGGTGATTTTATGAAGAAAAATTATTTCTTAGTCAGGGATTTTATTTTCCCCCTAAAACTCTACTTGAGTTAAAGGTTACATTTTTCTACAATTTTCAGTGTGACAGTATGTTTCCACAATAAAAACAATTTATTTTAAGGCTTTTGACACATCTTAACCAGGGGTGCCAATAATTATGGAGGGCACTGTATGTCATTTGCAAAATCTTTGGGTGCCCCAGTCAAAGTAGTGAAGATAAGTTTACGCATCCTCAACAGAGAACACATTTTTAATACACAGTTACTGTTTATGCACTGAATTTAACATAGTATTTTATTTTGTTCCAAAATGTTAAACTTGGTAAATTAGTAGAAACTGTGCACTAAAATTTGATGGAAAAAGCCATGGTTAAGCTTCTACTGAGGGATGTTACCTTATTGATTTTCTAAGTAAAAATAAGATGTAATTTGACCGGGACCTGCATTCGCTAAGCTTCTCTGATTAGGAGTACTGATCTAGGATATGTACCACTCAGTAAGGTCAAAGTAAAAAGGAGAGGAATCATATCCTAAATCGACACTGTTACTCTAAGAAGTTTTGTGAATAGGTGCACAGAGGTGTTCAGAATCTTCCATGCAACTGTTAATACTGTTATGGCATTGTTTTTGCCAGATTTGAAACACTGTTGTGTTGTTGCAGTATGAATCTAAAGGTAGAAATATCAGGAACTTTTTTTACTTTCTGAGAACCCTGAAAGCCCTGCATATCCTTCAATATAATATCTCATTGTTTAATTTTCTAAGATTGAAAAGAAACTTTGGAAACACATTTTAAAATGTGTATAATTCATTATACAGTTATTATTGTTTTACTAAGAGCTTGTAATTTAAAATATTACAACTACTCTGCTTTGGTTTGGTCTGACTGGATAATAACATAATATTTGATATATTACCTGTAAGTAATTGTTTTTCTGTGTTGGCTTGTGCAATGTTGAAAAGCAGTCCATCACTCTGTGGTGGGTTTGTACTGATTCCATCTCTATTTGGCTCACTTTCAGGAGGAGAATGAGAAGAAGGGGCAGAAAGAGCACTCGGATACCGAATCAGCTCCCATGGAAAAGTAAGCTCTGCTCACTAATGAGAAGACAAGCTGTTACATCACTGCATCTCAAGCACATCACATTCAAAAAATGTTTTTTTTTTTTTTTCTTCTTTCTAGTATGGTACGGCGAAGAAGAGGTCCCTTTAAGCACATCAAGTTTGGGACCAACATTGACTTGTCAGATGAGAGAAAGTAAGTGTCTAATGACTTGTGTATCAGATGCCTAAGGATTCACACAATTATTATCCAATCTTAATTTTTAAATAGTTCCTTGCCTGTCTGTGCACATTGTACTGTCCAAGAGTGTATCCTAAATTCTTATACTGAGGAACACTTCTAATTTAGCCCATAGAAACTGGTCAGACTCTAAACCCTTACATTTATATCAAACTGCCATTTCACTGTAGTGTAAACAAGGCTTTGTTTTGAAGACAGAAACGTTCTGTGTTGAGAGGAGACGATGAAGTGGTGTGAGCAGTATGTGCACTCTTAACAGTGATGTTTGACAGACTCTCTGCTGTGTGATGCAGGTGGAAGCTGCAGCTGGCTGAGTTGAGTAAGCTGCCTGCTTTTGCTCGGGTGGTGTCTGCTGGGAATCTGCTCAGTCACGTGGGCCACACTATCTTGGGCATGAATACTGTCCAGCTCTACATGAAGGTCCCTGGCAGCAGGACACCAGGTTTGTGGTGTTATGCATAGACTTTTCTCCATTCTCTCTGTGCAGAGTATTTGAAGTTGGAAATGATTGGAAATACATAATTATGCACTCTAATGGAAGTGAGTGTAATATGGTAATATATTAATATTAGGTATGCACCTATCCTGAATTTCTTATGGCTGATTCTGATCCAGCTTCTTTACATCCATAATGACCAGTGACTGAATTTTATTAGATTTTTTTTTTTTTTTTAAACAGAAGGTCAATGAATACTTTAGGCACAGTAGTGCCTTTCCAGTGTTTTCTATTAGCTGAAATCATAAATGGCCTTTTTTGTCCTTTCGTTTTGTCATTTTAAATTTGAACCAATTTTTCATTAAAAAATTTTAAATGGCAAATAAATCGATTGCCTGTTTAAATAACATGAAATCAAATTTGGTGCTTAATTGAAAGTAAGAGGCACCTGGCTATGAGATATGCATAAATATGTTACGGCATTTTGGTATAGATATAGCAGCAGCAACGGAATATACAGCACAAGTACACTCGCAGTCATATGCAAAAGTTCTGGCAAGCGAATTTGTATTGGATAAATTGAAACTTAAAATGTGGTCTTGGACAAGATGTTTCTAGTATGTTGAAATAAACAGGATTTTGCACGAAGACTTTCAGAAAATGTCATATTTAAGTTCTCTACAATGGTTGTGTTTTTCCTTTTCCACTTAGAAAATCAATAGAAGTGTAATTTGATCATGGTATATAAGTTTTTGCATATGACTGTACCAGGTTCACATTATTCATACCATAAAATTGCAACGCAGATCAGCCAAAAAATAAAATTAAATAAAAAAAATAATTAGCAGATTGCCAGACATGTGTTTGGTTCAAGAATGTTCCATGTTTTGCATGGTACCAGTTGTGCCTCCCCAATCAATATCATGGTAAATTGTGTCTCAAAAAGTATGCTCAGAATGTATATTGTGGATATACTTAAAGAGCACTCAACAACTGCATATTTCATTAAAAAGAAACTTAACTAAGAGATTCCCAAGTGATACATCTGTCCAAGATTTGTCCTGAGAGATGGCAAGTTTGAATCCTGACAATTATTGGGGTCCATCAGAGCATAATTTGTCCTATTTAAGTGATAAGTGAGACTTTTTTGATCCCACAACCAGGGAAATTCCACCTCCGCATTTAACCCATCCTTGAAGTGAAACACCACATACACACTAGTGAATACACACACACACTAGGGGGAGTGAGCACAATTGCCCGGAGCGGTGGGCAGCCCTATCCACGGCGCCCAGGGAGCAGTTGGGGGTTAAGTGTCTTGCTCAAGGACACCTCAGTCATGGACTGTCAGCCCTGGGGATCGAACCGGCAACCTTCTGGTCACAGGGCCAACCTCCCTAACCTCCAGCCCACGACTGCCCCCTAAAGCCCCCTAATCGGTTGTGACATTCTGGTCATTTTCCAATTCATGCCTGGTTGAGAACAATAATATGGTAATGCTGTGCATGTTTAATGTGATTTAACGTACAGCACTGTTACTCTGATGTTACTGTACAGGTCACCAGGAAAACAACAATTTCTGTTCTGTGAACATTAACATTGGCCCAGGAGACTGTGAGTGGTTTGCTGTACCTGAGCCATACTGGGGAGTAATGAATGATTTCTGTGAAAAGTAAGTGAGATGAACACTTGCTACTACATTTTATATGAACTTTACTCTTTACACACTATATGCATATTGATCTCTGTGCCAATTGTGTTCCTCTTTTGTGTAGGAATAACATAAACTTCTTGATGGGCTCATGGTGGCCAAACCTGGAAGACTTGTATGAAGCTAATGTTCCAGTGTACCGATTCATTCAGCGGCCGGGGGACCTGGTCTGGCTCAATACAGGCACCGTGCACTGGGTGCAGGCCATTGGCTGGTGCAATAATGTAGCCTGGAATGTAGGCCCTCTCACTGGTAACTATTTAAGCATACATTTTGATTTATTTGACACTGGTGAACTTTGTGTGTAATAAAAAGAAATGTGCAAAGCCCCAGACAAGCTTACTTTTGGTATAAGTTTTACCATTAACATTAAAGGAGCCATAAAATCACATAGGTGGACATCAGTCATATTGATTCATTTATGCTTTTGGTCTTTAAAACGTCATACCCTCCTTCTCACCTCAGCCCATCAGTATAAGTTGGCAGTGGAGCGCTATGAGTGGAACAAACTCCAAAGTGTCAAATCCATCGTTCCCATGATTCACCTCTCCTGGAACCTGGCCCGAAACATCAAAGTGTCAGACCACAAGCTCTTTGAGATGATCAAGTGAGTCAGCCTGGCAGAGGGCCATAACATATCCTTTGCATCACACCCATGATTAGCATCTCGGAGTCATTCCTTTTTTGTTTTGTAGTGAAATAATAAAGTATATATGAAGCGTTTAAAGTGTATAAAAATATTTACTTCATGAAAAAGTCTTTGAAGACTTTATATGATGCTCAACCTACCAGACTGTAGAAAGTGCTAAAAATAAGCCGCTTGTAAAGGGTGCTCTAACTGTTTTCATGTGTTGCTTTGTGGTCATAGGTACAGCTTGTTGAGGACTCTGAAGCAATGTCAGATGCTGAGGGAGGCTCTGATAGCTGCGGGGAAGGAGCTGGTGTGGCATGGGAGGACCAAGGACGAGCCAGCACATTACTGTAGCATTTGTGAGGTATGATGCAGGTCTCAAACCGTAGTCTAGAGAACTGTGCTTGTGTAAAGTCTTAAAACCATTATTGCTATTTAGGGATTGTCAGTATAACTATATTATCATAAATCATGTCACTTGTACTTTTCTGAGCATATCATAAATAGTCAGTACTAAAACACTAATCAGCTGAAAAGACCGCATAATTAGACTTGCTTGATATGACTTAATTACTTCAGTGCACTATGTGAAACTAAGAAAAAGCTATAAAAATTATACACATTAAATAAAAATCATTGTTTTTAATAGTATTTTTAAAATGTGGCACTACTGGTGCTTTTTCCTCTTCTGAATGATCAAACCTGAGAAACTAAATATGACGCATATTGCCTATCATAATTATTCGTTTTTAATTATTTTTATTAATTTATTTATTTGGCCACATTGTCCTCCCTTTGTTCAAATTCTAATTGACTGAGCCACATTCAAAGCTATTGTAAAATACTTGATATACATACAAGATCCTTTAAAAGTCTTATAAAGCCTTAAAATAGAGCCTTAAATTCAAGTCTTAGTCTTTTTTTTAACTTTCAGAGGTACTAAATTTAGGGACGTCCATTCCCAGCATATTTTAATGGATCACACTAAAATAAACCTAATCCAGTTCAAATCCTTTGGGGCAGTTCGGCACAGCAGTTAAATAAATTGGAAAGGCTCTGTAAAAATTGTGTAACATCAAAGTGGAAAATCTGTTTTTAAGCCAGTTGGTTTGAATAAAATAGACATTAACGCCTGAAGTATTTGAGTGTGTTCTTTGTTGTGCTGTGGAAATAGTGTTATCTTTGCTATGGAGAATTCTCAAAACGTTATTGAAAAGTACTTAATTTGATTTTAAACATTGCCGTCTTGATCATCCCCGGTCAGGGTACATGATTTGTAGATTTTCGAAAGCAGACACATCCTCTACAAGGAATACACTTAAATACGGCATTTTTCTGTGCACCATTTCTAGTGTATGGTTTATATTTATATTGAAAAATGTAACATTGTGGAGGGGTAGGAAATGTGTATAAAATGTGTGTACACTTCACATTTTCAGTTTTCTTTTTGTTTTTTAACTTTATACAATTACTGTATATTTGCTGAATATAACAATGTGCAGAAATGCATTTTGTAGAGGATGTTAACTTAATTTTTGTTTTGATTTTCTAAGTAAAAAATTATTTGCCCCAAACATTTGCCTACAACTGTACGTGAAGCCTTGTTGTTCTGCTTGGTTTTGCTTCATTTCTGTTTTATCGTTCCATCTGCAGGTTGAGGTTTTTAACCTACTGTTTGTCACCAGTGAGAGCAATTCGAGGAAGACGTATGTGGTGCACTGTCAAGACTGCGCACGCCGAGGCAGCCCTAACCTCGACAACTTTGTTGTTTTGGAGCAGTATAAGATTGAGGACCTCACGCACGTCTACGACCAGTTCACGCTGGTGAGTCAGCCTTCAGCTTTTTCAGTCATTCAAATATTCTGCCAGGCCTGTCCTGCCTTTTATGATGAGGTGACTCATTCTGCTCTTAAGTAATGTGTTCTGTTTGTTCCCTTGCTCTTGTCTTGACAGGCCTCACCTCTGCCATCCTCCACGTCTTGACATTAACATTAACAGTTCTGAGGATCACCCTCTGGAACGCAACATAACCCTTTCTGATATTCAGGAAAAGTGACCCAGTTCCACACCACTGGTTTCTGTAGCAAATCCCACAAAGGCTGCTGGCTCCAAGCTGTTTGTCTATGCAACCCTGCCAAGTACGGAGAATCGACCCCGCTGGACTGGAGGGGGCGCTGCTCCATCTCTGTTCTGACTGTTTCGGCTGGCTCAGCACCACCTTACAGGAAAATACACAAACTATAAACAAAAAGTGGACAAATTAGTAATGTAATTGTGTATATATCACAACTGGCAAAAATCACTCAAACTACTGATGTCTTTCAGTTTCTTTTCTCTTTCTTTTTTCTTTTTTTTCTGTTTTGTACTCTTTCATGTATGAGCTGATACATGACAATATTTCCTTCATATTTTCCACTAAATGAGTACTAGCGTAGCTGGTTTTTCCTTAGGTAAATCTCTTTGGGCAACAGGACTGAAACATGGAAAATTATAATGTGAAGGTAATTTTTTTTTAACAGTTTATATGTTTGTCCTTTTGTTTTTCTTATTTTAAATAGTAAGAAAAAAGAAACAGCCAAGTCACAAAGAAAAAAGGGTTGCACATAGCTAAGGAGTGAGGTTTTTTTTTTTTTTTTTTTTTTTTTTTTTTTATGTTTCTAATCTTGTAAATTTACACTATTTATAAATGCATATTTATTGCTTGAAAATATTTGTTGATGGAATGCTGTTATTTTTTTTCCCCAAGAATACCTGCCATTAAATTTTATGGAGCAATGTCGTACTGAACATGTCTCTTTTTATGTTTTTTATGTATAAATAAAACCGCCTAGTAAGCATTGTACAGAAAATACAAAGATTCTTTTATTGTTGGTGGTTTTTGAGTCATTAAAGAGTCATACCTGAAATGACTGTTTTTGAAAACAGTTTCCATAATTGTGCCCCAATTTTATGCCTCAGTAAAGCCGTGTGCCGTGCATATATTTCAATCAAGACTGTGTCCTCACGTATCTTGTGTGCTATGAAGACCTTTTCCAGAATTAAGGCAGTGACCAACAGGAGTCTCCCTCTCCTTTGCATAGACATGGTTGAGTTATACTCCAAGTGCAAAGCTTGATTGCAAGTGATTTGAATTGATGAGGTTGCAGTCTTTGGTTTGAAGAACGGGTGCAACATCTAGGCTCTTAAGTGGCCATTAACGTCCATCTTTAATCCATCATTTCTGTCCAGTCACATCTGTCTACCATTGTTGTCGCTTCTCTAGAACTTGTCGCTGTACTTGCACTCAGGATATCTATATCCATAATCCTTACTGCATGGCCTTAAGGCCTGTAGTGTGTCTTGCAGTGTTTGGACAGCCTTAAATATCCTTTGGTCGGACTGTGAGTGGTCTGCACAGACAGCCAGCTCCATGATGGCCTTTTTGGGCAGTCTGGCTGATCGCACATCTGCAGGGGAGAGCAGCTTGGGGAGGACATGTCTGCAGAGCAGAATGAAACTCTGAGAGGAGCGAACACTTTCACAGGGAAGCGTCTGCTGACAGGAGCTGCCCAGACAGGAGAAGACGTCCCTGTGGTTGGCCTGTGGGTTTTCTTCACTGTGGAATCCTGTGGAAGGTATTTGGCTGTTACATTGTAATTCTTAATCAGCTCACTGAACTGCAGGCTTAGTCATTCAGTTATTGATGTCAAAATTTCATTAACCCATATTTCATATTTTACATTTCCTCTGGTCCATATGTTGTTTGGGCAGTGTTGTATTTTAGGGAACACATCGAGAGATTCATTAGTGTCCTCTTTGCTCTATAATGTAGACCAAATTAGACATTTCTAAAGGATTGATTCACTATGCACTTTATGAGCTGGATAGGTATGCAATTAGATTTTTTTTATTTGAATACTTAAATTGGTAATAATACGTAATAAACATGTTAAGACCTCACCGTGCAAATTATTGAGCATGTAATTGTTTAAATTCACAAGTAACTAGTGTTTAATTGGCAGCATTTTAGTCCTGTGGGTTTTATATAGCAACAGGAAACTTTGGAGTTTACTGCATTAGACCTAATAAAGGTTCAGAAGTTGTTAATACTTTACAATATGTTCTGTATTATAAAGTTTTAGCCTACGTCAACAACTTTGAATAAACTGTAATCTTGTATGGAAGACTTTTTTTTTTGGAATTTTTTTTTGCTGTAGGAACTGAATTTGTGAAGCAAATTTGACAACAGCGTTTTTTAGCCTCTAATTATTGATGACAAACTGCTTTAGGATAAGGAGTACACCATGAAGCCTTGAACCTCTTAAAGTGTAATTATACTCTTAAATCATACATGTCTAAACTTTATGAAACAAATAATAAGACTTATATAATAATAAGACTTTATAACCCAACATGTTCCCACTTTCTGAGCTTGCCCAAAAACATCTGAAGACATTTCTTAAGAACAATCAACCCATGTGGCTAAAATGTCAGTTTTTTTAATCACTTATTTGAAATAACACAATTAAAAATGCTAGTTCTTCAAGGGTTCTTTAGTAAAGAAAAAGCCTCTCTACAGATCCCTGACCACTCAGAGCCCTTGCATGATTAAAGGGTTTTTGCATTGTGGAAGTTCATCAGATTGATGGAGAATGTGTGGATCTATAGAAAACCTCTTTGAAAAGGGTCTATATAGCACCAAAAATGTTGTGCTTGACATTGAACCATATACAATACATTGCCCATTAATCTGAAGAACCCTTTCACATTGCACAGAACCATTTTATCATGCAAAGGGTTCTTGGTTTGAGCATTCCTGGTTCTTTATAGATATAGATGCATTTTCTTTACTAAAGAACCCTTGGAAAGCCATCTTTTGAAAGTATGTATATTCAGCCTTTTGATCACATGGCACTTTTAAATCTGGTAACACTACAGTGTAGGAGGACACTATAATGCCCTTGTAAAGCCCTTATTAAGCCTTAGTGAGGCCAGTAACTGCTAATTAACTGTAACTGCTTTATTAAGCAGTAACTAGTGTGAACAGAGCTTTACCCTAATCTTTCCCATGTAACCTATTGAGATATCTAGCAATCATATAGTCATATGCAAAAGTTTAAATACCCAAGGTGAAATGTTCATATGTATATATGCAGAGAGCGAGAGAGAGAGAGAGGAGAACTAGAAGGTAGTTTAAGTATTTTGGAAAATTTTCTCCCTTACATGAAATGGCTCCAGTAATTGAAGATTAATGAACGAACTGAATGACATTAATAAAAATACAATAAAACGGTTATTAAATGCAGGATTTTTAAATAAAAGGTTTGTCTGAATGAATACTTTTGCAAGCCTTTCCAATCTGTAAACCATTTGACTCATGAATTTATTCCTAAATACAAAAGCACAGCAGATCCAGCGGGCTACTCATTAGTGTGTAAATGTCAGGAGCAGAGGCTGTGTGGGAGAATTCAGAGTTCGTCTTGGATCTGAACCGCCACACAGATTACACTGTTCTATCATTAAAATTACAAGCATGACTGCAATTGGTACACTGTGCTAGTGCAGCCTCTATGGGAAACAACAGAAACCCGAAGCCACTGTACTTGTAGGCAACACAAACACTGACACCGGCCTGGTCCCCTGATGCTTTTATTCATTAGCTTTTTTGTGAGCTGTGACTGAACTAAACACACTGGCTAGAAACTGAGCTTTAATTCAAAGCACATACAAAAGCTTTGGCAGGTTTCTAAATCCCCATCGGCAGTATAAAAATAAGAAACGAGTATGAAATAGCGGTTTCAAACTGCTCTGTAGGCTCCCTCTGCCTTACACACATGCCGTAGTCAGATTTAAATTGCACCTACTTAGACCGATCTCATTAAGCATGTTTTCCCTCACCAGATTCAGATTTAGTCAAAGAACCATCTCTACGTTGTCTGCCTCCTAAATTCAGCTCCACCAATTCAACTCCTAGAAGGCATCCTTTTGAAGTGAACAACTTTCTTTTGTTTTATGTAAAACTGGATTTAACTGTAATTTTGTCTATATTCTCTCCTAAAAGGTACCATGTAAGACGATGAGAATTTTTAAGCTAGTTTTGCAACACCCTCAATTACATCACTGTGCCATTCAGATGTACCAGCATTGAGATAGGATGGGACCGTTTCAGCTCACTCCCACTTTTCCTAAAGACTCCGTCAGAACCTGTCTCTACCAGTGCAGTTTCTAAAGCTTTACCATCCAGTCTTCAAACAGAGATCCTCTTAGCTTCTATTTGGTATTTAGCTTATTAAATTGTAAACCCGAGGAGGAGTTGACCAGAGGAGGATGGGTCTCCCCTTGTGAGTCTTGGTTCCTCCCAAGGTTTCTTCCTCCAGACTGAGGGAGTTTTTCCTTGCCACCGTCGCCTCTGGCTTGCTCACTGGAGGATATATGTTGTAACTGTGTGTTTTCAAACTTCTGTAAAGCTGCTTTGTCAGAACATTGTTGTAAAAAGCACTATACAAATAAACTTGAATTGAAATGAATTTAAATATAAACAGTCATTCACAGAGCTATTTTCAAATCTACAGTCTAAAAAAAAAAAAGATTTTTAAAAAGACCAATTGTATGCTTAAACGGCTCCTTGCATGGTGAAATGGTTCTTCAGATAGATGGAGAATATGCTATATATGGATCTACGTATATAGCACCAAAAAGTGGGGTTCTATTGTTAGAGACTTGACATCATAACAATAGAAGAACCCTTTTTTGTGCTATTCATATACAACACATTCTCCATCAATCTAAAGGACCATTTCACAATATAAAGAGCTCTTTGAGCATGTAAATGCTTCTTTTAGTGGCCATGATTCTGTACGGAACCATTGTCTTTGTTAAAGAGTGTTTCTTTGTATTATTTGTGCATTATTTGTATCAAACCAATCAGAATGACTTCTGATTGGTTGAATTGGATGAATCTCAATGACTGAAAAACTGTGTAAATTTCTCTTTAACCCACATTCAGACAAACATTTCAACCGATCCAGTTGCTGGGAGTCACTGGTTTGAATCCCTGATGTGCTTGGCTTGCCATATTGAAGTGAGAATGTAAGCAAATGTGTTCAGAACTACTAGGTTTTTGCACCAAGTGGCTTTTTCTTGAACTAAACCATACAGATCAGCTTAAGGTGCATTCACTTCTTATTACTCATGTCACCTCGGTTAAACTATCACTTTAAAAAGCCTCACCCTCCTGCAAGTCGATGATTCCGATGGTGCTGGCATCCATGATGAGAAGCCTGCCATCCTCCACGGTGCCGAACATGTCTTCTGAAGCCGTGGTGTAGTAGAGGTTGAAGCGGAGGCTGTTGGAGGCCAGGCTCTGGGTGATGTGGAGGAGTTGGTAGGCTGCGTCCGCCCGCTGTGCCAGCGGGGATGAGTATAGCTTCTTCAAAGGCCTGGAGCCTGCCCACACCATCAGCCTGCCACAAGAGCCGTGATAGCGGGGGAATGGCCAGCCCTCCATGCCTGGAAACATCTAGGAGAGCAGAGGTGAATCAGGGGAAAAACAGGATGCATGGGAGGCCTGGAGGAAGCTGCTTTATGTGCTGACTGTTTGTTCTGGTTCGCAAAGAAGACCTCAACAAGTATATTGAGTCAGAATTTATAATGTAGTTATAACTGAAGTTTGGGGGAAGGAGCATGGCCTAAACCCCTCCTTCTTTCAATCCAATGCCCTTTAAATCAACATCCTCACCTTCTGTTCCCGCGACAAAGTGTTCACAATCCCCACCGCCACCCCATCTCCTCCCCGTTCATCAGTCCTGCATCAGTCCTACTACAGCTATGAGGGGGGATCTGGCCTTCTAGCTACAGGCAGAAGCTGCCCAGAACTCCAGCCCAAGTTCTCAGAATTCTCCCCCCCTCCCTCAATCAGACCTCTATCATACTACCACCACATGTTGAACGCATGGTCTTAACTCATAAAATGGAAATAAAGTTTTTAGAGTGTTATTGTTGTTTCTTATCTGATGGAATACACTATGGGCAAAAGTACTGGGACACACCTCTTAATCATGGAATTCAGGTGTTTTTTCAGCCCCATTGCCACAGGTGTATAAAATCAAGCACCTAGCCATGCAAACTGCCTTTACACACATTTGTGAAAGAATCGGTTGTTCTGAAGAGCTCAGTTTGCGAAATTTCTTTGCTCCTAGATATTCCTCGATCAAGTGTGAGTGTTATTATTAAAAAGTGGAAGCGTTTAGGAGCAATAGCAACTCAGCCACGAAGTGGCAAACTGTGGAAAGTTACAGAGCAAGGTCATCGAAAGCTGAGGTACATAGTGCAAAAATGTCACCAATGCTCTGCTGACTCAATAACTGCAGTGCTCCAAACCTCCACGGGTGTTAACATCAGCACAAAAAGTGTGTGGCAGGAGCTTAACAACATGAGTTTCCATAGCCAAGCAGTTGCATGCAAGCCTTACATCACCAAGCACAATGCCAGGCCTCAGATGGACTGATGTAAAGCACGCCTTCACTGGACTGTAGCGGTAGACGTACTCTGTAGAGTGACAAATGGCGCTCATGTTCCAGCATGACTGTGCCCCAGTGCACAAAGCAAGGTCCATAAAGGCATGATTGGGTGAGTGGATTCCCACAGACACACTCCTGTAGAAAGCTTCCCAGAGAGTGGAAGCTATTATAGCTGCAAGGGGGGACCAGCTCCGTATTAATGCCTTGATGGATTCAGAATGGGATGTCATCAAAGCTCCTGTAGGTGTAATGTGTAGGTGTCCCAATACTTTGTCCACAGACAGTTTTGAAATCTTGAGTGTTGGCCAATACTGACACTGTATTTCTCTTTTAAAAAACAAACTTAAAACGTACTAACTTAATTGAATCACTTCCCTTATAATAGCATCTAAAAGTAGGCGATCATATATTCACTATTCAGGCACTCTACTACCTCACAGGAAGAAATACTCAGATAACATCACATCTCACCATGTCAGTGAATGCTGTTTCAGGATAGATTTGTTACAGGATTGGATGGGAGTCATTCTTTTTTCCTCTGATATCCAATACAGCATTATCTGCTAATATTGACCCAGTACAGATGCTCATTAATGTGCAAACTGATCTCTAATTAACTCCATACGCCCCGTCCTGACCTCAGCTTTTTATTTTATTTGCTGTTTTAAAAGGTTATGAATATGTATAAGTATGTACCTCACCTTTTGGGAAAGTGAACACAGTGGACCTGTAAATTCATTCAAGGTATGCAACTACACCTTAAAGACTATTGTTGTATCTTTGAAGGTACATTTACATTGTTTGTAATTCTAGACTTGCCATTTTCTGACAGTGTGCTTACAAATATAAAGCCTTATAGGCTTTTACATAGAGTATAATGCTCTTGTCTATTTGCTGCAGAGGTATTCAATTCTGGTAACATCAAGTGGGTTGACACTGCTGTATACCTGTAATATAAGAGGCTGCTGATTGACAGCCAGGGTGTAGAGAAGGCGGAGTCTGTCCTTAGTGGTGAAGTGCTTCATCTGCACACTGCCCACATCGACCACCTCAAAATAGCGGCGCACGATTCGGTCCAGCAGCCTCTGAGATGGACAGCGCAGCATTGGAGGGGTCAGACCCTGCAGACAGAACAGAATATGAAAGCACAAACTTTCCAAAACTATTCAGAGCAGCTCTCCATGTAAAACACAGCTATTCACATAGCTGTAAATTCTGGGGAAGATGGAGAGGTTACAACCCTGCCAATAATCACAACTCATTCATGTACCCCCTCCCACCACCCCCAATAATTAATTACGATAATAATTATTTGCTAATAAGCAAATATGCAGATATGAGCAAATAAGCAAAATGACAAAAATCTTGGTTTTACTCATATCGACACTGTCACATCAAATCCCTGTATATTAAGTGTGCAAGAGAAGGGAAAAAAGACATTCTTAACTTTGAATGGAAATTGAAAAAGATTTGTTTTGAAGTAATATTGGAGCATGGAGGGTTGACCACTGGTTCTCTGTAAGATCACTCTGTCTACGGCTGAGGTTAATGTTACATAATGATATTTGTTGTTGCGGAAGTTAATAGTTGAAATTAAAGTAGGTTTAAATCTAGATGATGTGACTGGCTGTGATAGTTTTTTTTTTTCTTCTCAAATTTCCCATTCATAAAGCGACTGGCAAGATAATAGGTTTTATTTTGAGCAATAAAAACTATGAAACCTGCTTGGAAAAATTGACCATGGTAGAACTTATCTAATTGTTAATATACCCTATTATAACACAGAGAAGCGTGCAGGTTCTCTGACTGTGTAAAACCAACCATTTCTATTGCTATTGCATATTTAGGTGCGAATTCTTATGAGGAGATATTTTTGCATATTGAAGCTACTGTTCAACCCCTCTTGAAGTAAAAAGAAAACATGAGTTTAAAAGACTGGAGCTGAAGCTGCTGTAACCAAGGCCTGTATATTGAAGTTAATAGCGCAGTGTTCAGGGCAGAGACACACCTGCACCATGCTGGGCAGCAGCAGATTGGACTGTGTCCAGTTCTGGAAGCGCTGTGTAGCTCTCAGAACAGCCTCAATGCTACAGGATTTCCTTTTGCCTGCTGACTTGCAAATACTTTTGTCAGCCAAGTCATGCAGGTGGGGGGACACCAGGCGGGACAGCACCACAGGCCTCCAGCTCTCCGAGTCATCTGTGTAGTTCCCTTCATAGAATGTACTGTTGGCTGAGGGTAGATTATGCTGAGAGGACAGCCACCTTTCAAATCTGTTGCAAAAACAAATAAAGTTGCGATTAGACTTTCCATTACTTAAACAATTTCAGAATTTTTTTTTACTCTCTTTATAATCACTTGTCATGTCATTGCCTCTAACTATTACTCAAGCAAACCTATCTTAAGATAGATTAAGAAGATTGTGTACTTAGTAATCAGGGGCAATCTGGTTGGGTGGAGACTAACTGCATTTGATCTGTGTTGATGATAAGCAGTACACCTTCAGTTCTAGAGTATTTATTGGTTGCCCTGCCACTTTTGAGATACCTTACTGTTGTTTTAAACATAATCTTTGGCAAAGAAAGACAAAAAACTGCAGATTACCCACATTTCAAATGTCCACAACTAAATGCACCCAACACACCATCGTTTACTATATGAAAGGGTTACTGTATCCATCCTGGAACTCAAACCTTGATCATTACAGTTCGTGAGAAGCACTGAAGACTGAACTTTGGAGAAGTTTTCAAGAAACATGGAAAACTATCCTTCAGATTTTCTCCAGAAAAAATATTGAAGCCATGACAAAGGCAAAGAATGGACACATGAAATGCACGCCATCATATTTAGTTGTTGAGGCTTCTCTGTAATTTCCCGTTAAGTATGTTCTCTGCTTTTTTCCTGGCAATAAAAAAGAACTTTACCGAATGGCCATTTTGACTCAAAGTTAAATAAATAAAGTGCCCTTAACTGAATGCAGCCAACATTGTTTACTATATCAAAACTCTTACCTTATCTGCTCTTTTAAAAACTTCTTGCATATGGAGGTGCCCACACAGGCATTGCATTTATCCAAACCCAGGAAATGTCTCCCGAAGCTGTCGGATTTGGCCTCTGGTTCAAGTGAAGGGTTTGAGGCCACCAGAGGCAGCGCAAAGCAGAGAAACCAAACATTCAGCCATGGCCCTGATAGCCCTTCTGCGGCCTGCCTCTGCTCCTGCCCCCTCAGTGCCATCTCAACATGGCTAATAGCCCAGTAAACTGGTTAGCCTCTTAAGGCTGTGGGTGTTATACTGAGCGAAAAATATCATCACAACCCCTGCTGCAGAATGCCACACCTCCACAGGAAACCCATGGAGGATACAGATAACCACTGTTGTCATGGAGACTCTTCCTTTCCCTGCATGAATAGATGGTGGCCTTCCAGAACTGCTTGTGACCCGCCCCGAACATGGCTCCACTTCAGCGCACTGCACACAAAGGAGGGGTGTCTGTGGGTTCTCAAGTTTTCAAACAAAGGAGTCAGCTCTGTGGAGAAGTAATGAACATGCTGTTTAGTGCAAGAAGGCAGCTGGTGTGAAAAAATAAATTATGGCAAAAAGTTAGGAGGTTTTGATATATTTTGATATACAAATATTTAAATCGACGGTATCGATTTAAATATTCATATGTTTATCTATTTAATTATACAGATTTGTTCAAAAAGTTTTAATTATAAGATGCAAGGAAGCAAGAAGCAAGGAAAAATTGTGAAAAAGTGATAAAAAAAAACAGGTGCTTCCAAAACTGGAATTCCAAATATGATTAGAAGATACAAAGAAAATGGGGCTCCTAACAACACCTGGTAGACCATCAAAAGCATCAATATCAGATAAACAGTACTTAAAGCTTTCATCTTAGAGAGCGAGGAGAAAATCAAGCTCCACTCTTGTTTCTGGTCGAAAATTGACAGGTGTTTCTGTCCATCCTTCCACTGTGAGAAGACAACTCAGCACTATGAGTCTGAAAGGATGGGTAGCTGTCAAAAGCTGTTACTGAGAAAAGGAAACAGACAAAATCTGGCAAATCAAGCAAAAAAGCTGCTGGTGTTCTCAGAACAATGGACCGACCACCCCAGACCAATCCAGATCTCATGTGTAAAGCAGAAAATGCAACTTCTAAAATTGAAGACGCATTAAAAATATTTCCTGAAAACAATGAAAGCAAGTCTCCCAAAAACAACTGGAAGCTGTAATAAAGGAAAAGGGTGGACACACTAAACACAGGATGTTACATTTAGTTGTTGCGGCTTCTGTGTAATTTTCTGTTAAATGTGAAAGATGTGAAAGATAACTTGTACTTAATAGCCATTTTCACTGGGCAATAAATGAAGGGTGGTCTCTGACTTTGTACAGTACTGTGTATAACATTTTTAAAAATGGATGTCTCACCCTCTTTCCCTGTGGGTGGTATTCTTCCTCAGATTCGAGTCTCCTCTGAGTAGCCTGAGAGTTGCAGCTTGTGGTGCAGTGTTGTTCAAACACAGTCCTTAAAATTGTCTCTGGAATGAGATGTTGTTACTGATGGAGCCTGTTGGAGATTCTCTTCAGCTTAGTTTTCTGTCACCTTGGTTTTAACCTTATGCATTCAGTTTAACTTCTCTTTCTGTCGCCACCTTCTTTTAGTCCTTCTTTCTGATGGCCCATCACTTGAGTTTGCCACATCTATCCCCACTGCTTCTTAACTATTATCATTTTGTCTGGTTAGTTTGCTGTTGCTATTGTTTCTCTGTCTGGATCTGAAAGAGCCACAGGACTGTAGCTGTTTTTTACCACTAACTGTGGTTCCTCCCATGTGGAGTGTCTATCCCATATTTATTGCAGATGTTGCTGTATAAGATGCCTGCCATTTGATTGTGCCTCTTGGTGTATGCTGTTCTTGCTAGGATCTTGCAGTCTGCTACTAGGAGCTGGATTGTCTCCTGGGCTTCACTTAGGTTCTTGTATGGCATGGAATTTTATTCATTGATGAGTAAATGTATGAACTAAATTAAATACATCACTTTTTTGGTGCATTAACATTAACTCTGAGAAAAATGTTTCATGTACACAGACCATAGACATACATTTAAGCCTTTGTGGTACATACGTCTAATGATTAGAAAGCTAGCCAGACAGGACTGTATAGGCTAAGAGAAAATAGACCTAGATTTAGCACAAACTTATTCCAAAGTAAAGCCTGCAACACATGCATGTGTAAAAGGTAAATAAACTGAGCATCACTGTTCAGTTCACGTTCACTCAGTTTGCTTTGTCAATTTTATTAAATGCAGTGAGTGTGTTTGAATGCACTTGATAATCCGATAACTGCAGAAAATCATATTTTGTCAGTAATCCGATCAACACGTTTACATGCACTTGAGTAATCAGATAACGTGAAAACTCTGGGTCTACGTGAGTCAGAGAGTAATCAGATTTCTACTTTGCAAACAGCCAGTAAGCTCACAAAAGAAGATGTGACGTAAATGTAATGTAAAACTCAAACTTCATGCCATGGATTTTTTTTATTTAAATATCACGCCACTTTACCTAAAAAACAACATATATTATCTAGAAGATGAAGAATATTTAAATCCTTAATTTCGTTGAGAATGTAATTGGTTTCAGCGTTGCTCCAAAAGTGTTTGGCTGCCACCTTGCAGCCACACTACTTGCTTATTTTTGGTACAGCAGTCTGCTCCGCACATGCACAGACTGAGAAATCCAAAAGAAATCTGAATAAGAGTTGGCATGCATTGAGAAATCTGATTCCTGAGCTAAAATACAGCTTTCTTTGTCAGATGTCTTACTGGAATTTCTAGATCGGAGTATGGTTTTTACATGACCAGTTGAATAATTGTGTAACTGCAGAACTCTGATTACGATCCACACACATTGTCATCAGACTTTTAGACTGATAGCTACTAAATATTCTAATAAGGGGCTATAGTGTTTTCAGCTACACTCCTTGGTAGCACTTGTATAAAATCAAGCATGCAGCCATGCAATCTCCATAGACAAACACTGGCAGTAAAATGGATCATACAGAAAAGCCCAGTGTCTCTTAAAGTGGTACTCTCATAGGATGCTAGTCAGTTCATCATAGTTCTGCCCTGCTAGTTCTGCACCAGTCAACTGTCAGTGATGTTATTGTAAAGTTAAAACATAACAGCACCTCAGCTGCAAAGCAGTAGACCACACAGGCTCACAGAGCGGGACTGCTGAATGCTAGCACATAACACATAAAGTTTCCTGTCTTCAGATTCAGAACTCACAACTCCAAACTGCCTCTGGAGGCTATGTCAGCACAAGAACTCTTTGTTGAGAGCAGTTTGTTAAAGTCTTACAAGCATAAGACCACCATGTGCAATGCCATGCACTGGCAGAAGTGGTGTAAAGAGCATGGATATTAGACTGTGGAGCAGCAGAAACATTCTCTGAAGTGATTATTCATACTTCACCATCTGGCACTGTCTGACGGTTGAGTCCTGGATCGGCAGATGTCAGGAGAATGCTAGCTGCTGTTATTCAAGGTTTGGGCTGAGCCACTTAGTTGCAGTGAAGGGAAATTTTAATGCTACAGTTTACAGTGAGCTTCTAAATTTTTGCATGCTTAGTTTTATGGCAGAGGTTTAGGGTAGGACCGTTCTGTTTCAGCATGACAGTGCCCCCAAGTGAGGTCCATAAAGAAATGGTTTGCTGAGATGTGGAAGAACTTGACTGTCCAGAAGAGAGCGCTAACCTCACTTTTGGGATGATCTGGAATGCTGACTGTGAGCCTGGCAATCACCAAACATCAGTCGTTGACATCGCTAATGCTTTTGTGGTTGAACTGAATTAATTTAGCTCCAAAATCCAGTGGAAATTCTTCCTAGAATAGTCCAGGGTGTGACTGACAAAAGCATTTTTTGTTTTTTTTTCTTGGAATTATTTTATCTCACTGTTTAAATTTATCTCATACATTATATGTGTGATACATACGTGTACACCACACAATCTGTGGCTTTTTTCCATCTTTTGAAGTCAATTGTAAATTGGAATTTATGACTCTTTGGCCCCAATGTTGCACTCAGAAGGTAGCTGGCTGGCTATATGTAAACCGTCATTATTCACCTCTTTCATGAGTGACTAGATTTTAACCACAGGGCAACTCTTACGTGTTTTCCCTACACATTACTAGGGTGCATTTGTAAATATGGTTTATATAAACATTTGCATAAACTGAATGTTATGTTATGTTATGTAGGCCTACCCTTTGTATAAATGACTGCTTAGTCAGAGACACTCCAGTCAGACACACTGTTGTGAGAACAAGTCATCCATGAAATATGACGCTGTAACCACAGTAAAACTGTCCACAGTCCAAGACAACCTGTTCTTCATTAGACTATCTGATCACAATGACGATGCCAAAATATGAGTTGCAATTTATAACTGGCTGTAAAAGATATAACAGATACTTAGGTACATGTAGAGTAGACCAAGTACAGTTGTAATACATTAAATATATTCTCTGTGTAAAAATACCAGATGCTGTATTGATACTGTACATGTCTTCTTTACTAACTCTCTTCATGAATATCTCTGCTGCCAAGATACTGGCAAAAATGTATTTGGGTGGGTGGGTGGGGTGGGGAGTGGGGGCTCACATTTCCCCTTTCATTTTGTTTTAGACAGATCCCTGTGCCTACTTGACCTACTTAATGGAATAAAACACATTTTGTTGTGAAAATTGATCTGTCTACTAAAATGTAGGTTTTTGTAATGTCACGGTACTAGGTGTAAGTCCAGATAAATGTGCAAGGTGGTCAGAAGAGGACAGAAACCCAGTATTACAACTACACTGATGATACTTTAGAGCATGGTAAAACAAATGAACTCCCATGCTTAAGAATACATTACATTACATTAACATTTGCTTATTTTAACTTTTTTTTATGTTTAACCATATATTGTTGTTTGTTATTGCTGTTACTGTGTTTATTGTTATTACTATTGAACGTATAGACTGACATTTGCAACTTTTTTAAACACATCAAAACAGAAATGAAAGAAACCTGGAATATTTTCTTGTAGTGTTATAGAGCAGCGAAATGAAGCTTGATGGTTAATGAACTATTTGAAAACGATGATGCATTTTGTTTGGGAAAAACAGAAATAACATATAAAAGTAATATATGGCCAAGAGCAGATTAAGTAAATGTAAAAGAGACCGATTTACAGTATAAGAAATGAGTGTTACAAATACCTCCTGGCATTGTTACAGCTACTCCTTGTATGTGGGCAATTGTAACAGATAGGCAGCTTGTATTTAGACACTTAATGTGGAAAACCATGGTGAAACATTTTTGATTCTGAAATTCTTAATACACAGTTAAAAGAAACAAGTCTATAAATACTGTCAATTTCCGCCTGCAGTTTAGAAGTGGTTAAGTGAACACATTGGACTACATAACATCACTGCTAATTGCATTAATATTATTTGTATTTAAAAGAGCCTTTTTCAGAGCAAATTTACTGCCCAAATAAATATGTTTTTGTCATTTCCTGAGGTACCTAAAACATTTACACAATACATCGCAATATAATGTAATGTTATAATACATTTACAAGCAAATAAGCTAAACACTTTTCTCAATAGGTTTGATACTGGGCCATTTGCAAATCCATCACCCAAGACATCACACCCTCCGTTTTTGTCCTCCTCAGCGTCCAAACGATGATCATCCACTGCTGTCTAACCCCTCTCCTCCTCACCCAGACCTCTACCTCACAGCTGAATGGCTGAGAATGTATAACAGCTGAAGGAAGGAAAAGCAGCAGACCCTGAAGGTGTCAGTGTTAAAGTTCTGAAGTAGTACTGAAGTAAGAACTGGAGCAGCGCTGTGTTATTTTCTTTTTTTTCTCTAGTGCCTTCAATACTATCCAACACCTCCTGCTGAGGGACATGCCGAGTGTGTCACAGGTGGACACTGGTGTGCTGGGTCATTGAATATCTGACCGGCAGGCTCCAATACGTGCAGCTACTGTGTGTCAGAGCAGACTGTAAACAGTACAGGTGCACCACAAGAGACAGTTCTTCCTCCCCTTCTTTTCACTTTTTACACCTCCTATGTCTCGCATCATTTGTGGGACATGTCGCTTGCAGAAGTTCTCGATTGACACTGTTATGATGCGCGGGTGACACTGAGAAGGAGTACAGGAGCCTAGTGAACAGCTTTATGGACTCGTGTCAGCACAACCATCTTCAACTACACACCAGAAAGACAAAGGAGCTTTTTGTTGACTTTCAGAAAATTACATTTCCTCAGCTCCTGTCACCATTCAGGGTGAGAACATTGAGGTGGTTGACACCTACAAAACCTGGGTGTTCACCTGTGTGACAGATTGAGATGAGACGGGAACATGGACAAGCCGTGCAAGAAAGGGCCAGGGCCAACTCTATTTCTGAGGAGGTGGAGGTCCTTTGGTGTGAAAGGCCAGTTGCTAGAACTTTCTATGAGTCTGTGGTGTTGTTGTGGTGTTGTTTCATGGTGTTTCTGCTGGGGCAGCAGTATTACAGCGAAGGACACTAACAGACTGAACAAGATTATTAGGTAGGCCAGCTCAGCCCTGGGGGCTGAATTGAACACAGTGGAGATGGAGGTGGAGAGACAGATGCTGGCAAAGGTGTCAGTGATCACGAAGAACCACTCCCACGCACTCCACAAAACACTGCAGGGATAGAGGAGTACAATTAGCAGCACACTTCTTCAGGCTCACTGCAGAAAGGCACAGGTCACAGGTCATTTCTCCGTGCAGTCAGACTGTACATTTCTGCACTCCAATTCATCTATTCCTGTGCATCGTTGTACATCTATGTATCATCTGCACTGGACTTTATTACTGCTTATTCAGCTTTTCATGCTAATATATATATATATATATATATATATATATATATATATATATATATGTGTGTGTATGTGTGTGCGTATTGATCAGGTACATTATGACCAGATCCTTGATTCTATGCTTGTTGTTTTTTCAGCTACACTGCTGTGTCTGGTCCACTCGTACCAGCCCAACACACATTTACACACCATTATATATATATATATATATATATATATATATATATATATATATATATATATATATATATATATATATATATATATATATACCTCTCCATGGATCACCACCTTATCGTGGTGGAGAGGTTTGTGTGCTTGAAGGACCCTAGGAGCTATGTTGTCTGGAGCAAAAGCTCCTGGTAGGGTCTCCCATGGCAAACTGGTCCTAGGTGACAGGCCAGACAAAGTGTGATCCATAACCACCCCTATGAGGACAACAAAGCAGGACTTGTGTACCCTGCCCGGATCAGGGTTACCGGGGCCCCACCCTGGAGCCAGGCCTGGGGGAGGGGCTCGCCAGCGAGCGTCTGGTGGCCGGGCATTCACTCATGGTGCCCGGCCGGGCCCAGCCCGAAGGAGCTACATGAGTCCCCCCTCCCATCGACCCACCACCGATGGGAGGGGCAGTAGTAGGGGTGCGGTGCATTGTGGATCGGGCAGTGTCCGAAGGCGTGGGCCTTGGCGTTCTGATCCTCGGTTGCTGAAACTGGCTTTTGGAACTTGGAACGTTACCTCACTGGCGGGGAAGGAGCCTGAGTTGGTGCGCGAGGTCGAGAGATACCAGCTAGATATAGTCGGGCTCACCTCAACACACAGCTTGTGCTCTGGGTCCAATCTCCTTGAGAGGGGCTGGACTTTTTTCTTTTCTGGAGTTGCCCATGGTGAGAGGCGGCGGGCAGGTGTGGGCTTTCTCATAGCCCCTCGACTCGGCGCCTGTATGTTGGGGTTTTCCCCGGTGGACGAGAGGGTAGCTTCCCTACGCCTTCGGGTTGGGGAACGGGTCCTGACTGTTGTCTGTGCTTATGCACCGAACAGCAGTTCAGAATACCCAGCCTTCATAGAGTCCTTGGAAGGGGTGCTTGAAAGTGCTCCTCCTGGAGACTCGATTGTCCTACTGGGGGACTTCAACGCTCACGTGGGCAACGACAGTAAGACCTGGAGGGGTGTGATTGGGAGGAATGGCCTCTCTGATCTGAACCCGAGTGGTGTTCAGTTTTTGGACTTCTGTGCAAACCACAGTTTGTCCATAACGAACACCATGTTTGAACACAAGGATGTCCATAAGTGCACATGGCACCAGGACACCCTAGGCCGCAGTTCAATGATTGACTTTGTAGTCGTGTCAGCGGACTTGCGGCCATGTGTACTGGACACTCGGGTAAAGAGAGGAGCTGAGCTGTCAACTGATCACCACCTGGTGGTGAGTTGGATCAGGTGGTGGGGGAAGATACCAGTCAGACCAGGCAAACCCAAACGTATAGTGAGGGTTTGCTGGGAACGTCTGGCAGAAGAACCTGTCAGATTGATCTTCAACTCACACCTCCGTCAGAACTTTGACCAGATATCGGGGGAGGTGGGGGACATTGACTCAGGCCATGTTGGGCCATGTTCCGCTCCTCCATTGTTGAAGCGGCTGACTGTAGCTGTGGTCGCAAGGTAGTTGGTGCCTGTCGGGGCGGTAATCCTCGAACCCGGTGGTGGACACCCCAGGTGAGAGATGCCGTCAAGCTGAAGAAGGAGTCCTACCGGACATGGTTGGCCTGTAGGAACCAGAGGCAGCTGGCAGGTATCGACAGGCCAAGCGATCTGCGGCTTCAGTCGTTGCCAAGGCAAAAACCCGGGTGTGGGAAGAGTTCGGTGAGGCCTTGGAATGTGACTTTAAGTCGGTTCCGAAAAGATTCTGGCAAACCGTCAGGCGACTCAGAAGGGGAAAGCAGTGTGCCACTAGCACTGTATATAGTGGAGATGGTGTGCTGCTGACTTCGACTGAAGACGTCATTAGGCGGTGGAAGGAATACTTTGAGGACCTTCTCAATCCCACCAACACGTTCTCCAGTGAGGAGGCAGAGTCTGGGGACACGGGAATAGGCTTGTCCATTACTGAGGCCGAAGTCGCTAAGGTAGTTAAAAAGCTCCTTGGCGGCAGGGCTGCAGGGGTGGATGAGATCCGTCCCGAGTTCCTCAAGGCTCTGGATGTTGTGGGGCTGTCTTGGCTGACACGCCTTTTCAACATTGCGTGGACATCGGGGGTGGTGCCACTTGATTGGCAGACTGGGGTGGTGGTGCCTCTTTTTAAAAAGGGGGACCGGAGGGTGTGTTCCAACTACAGGGGAATCACACTCCTCAGCCTCCCTGGTAAGGTCTATGCAACGGTACTGGAGAAGAGAGTCCGGCTTATAGTCGAACCTCGGATTCAGGAGGAGCAGTGCGGGTTCCGCCCTGGTCGTGGAACACTGGACCAACTCTTTACCCTCTCCAGGATTCTCGAGGGTTCATGGGAGTTTGCCCAACCAGTCCACATGTGCTTTGTGGATTTGGAGAAGGCATTCGACTGTGTTCCCCGGGGTATTCTGTGGGAGGTGCTTCGGGAGTACGGGGTACATGGCTCTTTGCTACGAGCCATTCAGGCCCTGTACAAACAAAGCAGGAGCTTGGTTCGCATGGCCGGCAGTAAGTCAGACTCGTTCCCAGTGAGAGTTGGACTCCGTCAGGGCTGCCCTTTGTCACCGATTCTATTCATAATTTTTATGGATAGAATTTCTAGGCGCAGTCAGGGGATGGAGGGTGTCCGGTTTGGTGACCTCAGGGTCACATCGCTGCTGTTTGCAGATGATGTGGTCCTATTGGGGACATCAGGCCGTGAACTTCAGCTTTCACTGGATCGGTTTGCAGCCGAGTGTGAAGCGGCCGCGATGAGGATCAGTACCTCCAAATCTGAGGCCATGGTTCTCACGCGGGAAAGGGTGGAGAGCCCTCTCTGGGTCGGGGATGAGCTCTTGCCTCAAGTGGAGGAGTTTAAGTATCTCGGGGTCTTATTCACGAGTGATGGTACAAGGGAGCAGGAGATTGACAGGCGGATTGGTGCTGGGTCAGCAGTGATGCGGGCTCTTTACCGGTCTGTTGTGGTAAAGAAAGAGCTGAGCCATAAGGCAAGGCTCTCGATTTACTGGTCGATCTACGTTCCCACCCTCACCTATGGTCATGAGCTTTGGGTAATGACCGAAAGAACAAGATCGCGAATACAAGCGGCTGAAATGAGTTTCCTCCGCAGGGTGACTGGACTCTCCCTTAGAGATAGGGTGAGAAGTTCGGTCATCCGGGAGGGACTCGGAGTAGAGCCGCTGCTTCTTCACGTCGAGAGGAGCCAGTTGAGGTGGTTCGGGCATCTTGTTAGGATGCCTCCTGGACGCCTCCCTTGGGAGGTGTCACAGGCAAGTCCACCGGGGAGGAGACCCCTGGGAAGACCCAGGACACGCTGGCGTGACTATATCGCCGAGCTGGCCTGGGAGCGCATCGGAATCCCTCCCAGGGAGCTAGTGGAAGTGGCTGGGGAAAGGGAGGTCTGGGCTTCATTGCTCAGGATGCTGCCCCCGCGACCCGAACCCCGGAGAAGCGGAAGATGATGGATGGATGGATTATATATATATATATATATATATATATATATATATGCTCAAAAAATAAAGGGAACACTGAAATAACACATCCTAGATCTGAATGAATGAAATATTCTCATTGAATTCTTTGTTCTGTACAAAGTTGAATGTCCTGACAACAAAATCACACAAAAATCATCAATGGAAATCAAATTTATTAACCAATGGAGGCCTGGATTTGGAGTCACACACAAAGTGAAAAAACACACTACAGGCTGATCCAACTTTGATGTAATGTCCTTAAAACAAGTCAAAATGAGGCTCAGTGTTATGTGTGGCCTCCACGTGCCTGTATGACCTCCCTACAACGCCTGGGCATGCTCCTGATGAGGTGGCGGATGGTCTCCTGAGGGATCTTCTCCCAGACCTGGACTAAAGCATCCGCCAACTCCTGGACAGTCTGTGGCACAACATGGCGTTGGTGGATGGAGCGAGACATGATGTCCCAGATGTGCTCGATCAGATTCAGGTCTGGGGAAACGGGCAGGCCAGTCCATAGCTTCAATGCCTTCATCTTGCAGGAACTGCTGACACACTCCAGCCACATGAGGTGTAGCACTGTCCTGCATTAGGAGGAACCCAGGGCCAACCACACCAGCATATGGTCTCACAAGGGGTCTGAGGATCTCATCTTGGTACCTAATGGCAGTCAGGCTACCTCTGGCAAGCACATGGAGGGCTGTGCGGCCCTCCGAAGAAATGCCACCCCACACCATTACTGACCCACTGCCAAACCGGTCATGCTGAAGGATGTTGCAGGCAGCAGATCACTCTCCATGGCGTCTCCAGACTCTGTCACGTCTGTCACATGTGCTCAGTGTGAACCTGCTTTCATCTGTGAAGAGCACAGGGCGACAGAGGCGAATTTGCCAATCCTGGTGTTCTCTGGCAAATGCCAAGCGTCCTGCACGGTGTTGGGCTGTGAGCACAACCCCCATCTGTGGACGTTGGGCCCTCATACCATCCTCATGGAGTCGGTTTCTAACCAGACACATGCACATTTGTGGCCTGCTGGAGGTCATTTTGCAGGGCTCTGGCAGTGCTCCTCCTGTTCCTCCTTGCTCAAAGGAGGAGGTAGCGGTGCCGCTGCTGGGTTGTTGCCCTCCTACGGCATCCTCCAAATCTCCTGGTGTACTGGCCTGTCTCCTGGTAGCAGCTCCAGCCTCTGGACGCTACGCTGACAGACACAGCAAACCTTCTTGCCACAACTCACATTGACATGCCATCAATGGATGAGCTGCACTACTTGAGCCACTTGTGTGGGTTGTAGAGTCCGTCTCATGCTACCACAAGTGTGAAAGCACCACCAACATTCAAAAGTGACCAAAACATCAGCCAGAAAGCATAGGTACTGAGAAGTGCTCTGTGGTCCCCACCTGCAGAACCACTCCTTTATTGAGTGTGTCTTGCTAATTGCCAATAATTTCCACCTGTTGTCTATTCCATTTGCACAACAGCTGTGAAATTGATTGTCAATCAGTGTTGCTTCCTAAGTTGCTTTGATTTCACAGAAGTTTGATTTACTTGGAGTTATATTGTGTTGTTTAAGTGTTCCCTTTATTTTTTTGAGCAGTATATATATATATATAGATAGATAGATAGATAGATAGATAGATAGATAGATATACACACCCACACACCCACACACACAGACACACACACACACACACACACACACATACATACATACACACATACACACACAAAGTTCATGAAGTGCTGTCATAATGCCTGACCCCCCCAAAAATCCTTAACCCAAAGACAACATGTAAATGTAGAATGTATAAATGTTAGTGCAGTGCCTACATGTAGACAACAGATTTTAATGATAAAACATGACTTTTTTGATTTGATTATTTTGTGCAGATGAAATTTGCAGGTATTATTTTCTCTTCCTCGTGCTACAGCCATACAGCCAAGTGTACGGAGAGATAGAGCGTGTACCCCTGCTGGCCAGTAGATGGCACTGTGAGTGAGCGCTCAGTCACAGTTCACTGAGAGAGCATTAGTCAGGCAAGTGAGTCATACAGAACTAAAAACATGCTGTTTTTAAATCTTGCGCTGATTCACATATATGCTGTTCTTGTGCAAACACGAGATTTATTTAAGAGTCGGAAATAAATACACAGGAGGTAATTATGTTCGGAAGTTTCCTCTGGACAAGTCATCAAGCCACCATTGAGGAAATTCATTCATTCGTTTTAGGAAGTGGTCTACTTCAGGCGGCTTCCACATTCATTCCAAATGTGTCCTCCACTCTTAAAAAAGATGCTGCTTCTAAGGTTCTTTAGGAAAGAACAGCTCTATACAGAACCATGAACATTCAAAGGGGTTCTTTGCATCATGAAAGGGTTCTTCAGACATGTGATATAGACATTTTGAAAAGGGCTCTATATAGCATCCGAAAGGATTTTTCTATCATTGTAATGTCAAACTTTTAACAATAGAAGAACCTATATAGAACCAACTGTAACACATTCATGCACATCAATTCTCCATTAATCTGAAGAAGCCTTTCACGATGCAGAGAACCCTTTAATCATGCAAAGGATTCTTTGAGCTTCCATGGTTTTATATAGAACCTTTTTCATCACTGTTGAAGCACCACATTTTTAAGAGTGTATAACTTTACAGTGGGTTCAAAAGCCTCTTATTTAATAGGCTTAAACACTTTCAAACAAGCTTGAAGTCAGTTAAAATGTGCACACAAGACAAGTTTAAAACATTTTCTCAGAGCTGTGGGTCTAATAGAGGTGCATTTCTCATCTATGTGTCATTGTCTAAAACTAAACTCAGACACAGGCTGTAAATCAATTATTTCATGTATGGACGTGGCTTCAGATTAAGCTGCTCCAGGCTAAGCAGAGCATACCAGGCTAGCCTTTATGTATACGGTAGGCTATATAAATACACTAGTGCACTAATGAGTCACTGCTGTAGCCGAAGTTTACTGACTGAGTGGCTAAACCAAACGTCCCTGAGTAAATGAGTGAAATGGTACCAGAGCCAGGCTTTTTGTAGACTATTTAACTGTTGCATAATGCCATGAACGCAAGCAGGCTAGGCCGTTGTGTGGATTTTAGCCTAGCGCTGACCGTGTTGGCTGGTTTATGGAAAGAGAACACGTGTAATGTGCTTGTTTCTGGAGGGTAAACTGGGCGTTAAGCTCTTCTGTTATACTTCTCCAGCTCAGAATTCCCCCACATACCAGTCAGGTTAGTGTCCATACTGATGAGTTGACTCATAGGAAGCATTGGATTATATTTCTCTTTCAGCCAAATAGCACACGCTCTTGCTTGAGTGAAACAAGGTGAAAGGCAGATCCCTGTATTTCAGTGATTATAGGTTATATGAGTAACAGCTCAAAGGATCCTGTCACGTCTAATATCAAAGACACATTCAGAGCAGGATTAAACAGAGAGGCTGCTTCTTCAGTGTTCCTCAGAGTTGTAGATATGAGGAAAACGCAGGGTTTGCACACAGAGCATCAGGATTTGCGAATTGTAGAGCTGAAATCCACACGATGGCAGTGTTGACAGCCACAACTCCATTTGCACCACTGCATGTCTCCCATTAACTTCTTACTGTGCTGTGAATTGTTTGTCGGCAAGCGTGTGATCGTAGTCTTAAACGTGAAGTTTGAGGTTGCTTTGTCGTTTGTAGACCAGAGTGTTGCTGTGTATTTACAGATCAGTATCGGGGCTGTGTCACTGAAGAAAGTTGGAGCAAATTAATTCCACATGACTCATTCATATCCTGACAAACAGAGAGATGAATGAGGAGTTAAATAGGTGAAAGGTCATCCCATTAGCCTAAAATGAATTTAATAAACAATTAAAAGGGAAATCCATGGTATTTTCCATATTTCTGCATAATTCAAATGTAAATAGACAAAAATAGTCATGCAGAGTGATTTGAAGTGAAATGCTTCATTCAAGAGAATCGTTCACAGTGGTGGTGATAAGAACCAGACGTCCGAAAAAGTGGATTCCATTAGTTTTCAACACACACACACCCACACACACACAAATATATGTTGTAGGTGTAGGATCTCTGGTGCGAATGGACCCCTCCACCACATCCGATAAATGCTCTATCAGGTTCCAGGATGCTCTTCAAAACCAATTCTGGACAACTTGGGCCTGATGACACAATGCATTATGCTGCTGGAATATCCCATCATTGTAGGGTGCATGAAGTCCATTAAGGGCTACAAATGGTCACCAAGCAGTGAAACATAGTGATCACTGGTCAAAGGCATGTTTAGGCAGACCAGTAGACCCAACCCATGTCATGAGAACACACTCCACACCAGCCTGTACAGTGCCTCATTGAGAACTGGATCCTTGGCTTCATGGGTCTCTGCCACACACAAACTCTACCATCAGCCCGAAACAATTGGTACCATGACTCGTCAGACCATGCCACATGTTGCCAGTCCTCTAGGGTCCAGTTATCAACCTCATGAGCCCAGGTGAGGTGCTGGCGTTGTGGTGTTAACAGCACTCTGGTGGATCTTCTGCTCCCATATCCCATGGAAGCTGAAGTACGCTGCACTGACCTGTGGGATATGTGTGTGGGGCCTCCTGCATTAAATGTGGATATGATTTTTGCCAGAGTCACTAGACAGAGTGTATTTGCACGAACAATTCAGATCCTGCTAGTCATAATTATCGAGCACCTGTGGGCAGCCACTGTGCTGTCCACTGTGGATGGTAATCCTGTACACATGTGATACTGTGGATCGAGGAATATTAAATACCTGCACAACTTCAGAAATAGAATGTCCCATCCACCTGGCACCTGCTATCAGCCCTTGTTCGAACTCAAACAATAATTTACATTTACTTGCCTGTATTACCATAACTAACATGCCAAGGTTAATGTCTTGATTTCTCGGATAGCTTGTGGAACATTTGCACTGTAGCCATAGCCACTATTGCATGGAAATCAGAGACCATAAGTTTCTCGAGAATGATCCATTTCACATTAAACCACTATGTATGATATCGTTTACATCTCAGTGATTGAATAACACAGATAATAATAATAATAATAATAATAATAATAATAAAAATGGTGCAATTCTCATTTCAAAAGTAAATTTCCAATACAGCTTTATATGCGTTGGTTCTCTTGGCAGTTTTTCTTGGCAACTCTTCTCCAGCACTCGCAAAGAACAAAAAACAAGACAAAACAAAAAACGATACATTAGTAGAAATATTATCATATGACCATGGAGACATGTTACCGCAATGAATAATGGATTAAAAATTGGCCTTATACTTAGAAATAGTGCTTGCTAGTGGTGGTGTGTGAGCAAATGACTGTAAAACCACCATATCTTCTCTGGATGATGCATCAGCTGTTAGGAATCTCTGATCTAACGGATGAGGGTTGACACCACACGTTAAATAATGGGGTTTGTAGGAGCCTTAGGGGCTGAGGTGCAGCAGTGATGAATCAGTATGGCAGTGCTGGCACACTGACAGAACATCTTCCGGAGCCATTGGACCTGCGCTCTGCTCTCAGCCACTCTATATAGGCCCAGCAGTCCACATCATCATGCACCACTCTGCTGCAGGGACTGGTGTAGTCCTCTTCTGCACTGACTTCTTTGGTCAGACAAGAAAGTAAAAGTCAGAGTTTTCCCACCACTCTTAGGCTTCTGTGACTCATGTCTCACTCTCTGCCTCCATTATGTCCCTCAAGGTTTATTAACCCTGTAGGACCAGGCACACCAACCTGCCATTCCTCAAAAAAATACTACCATCATAATGAACCAGAGTGAATGGGGAGAACATTCCGGGACATTGTGAAGCAGTGAAGCATTCTAGAAGAGTGTGAAGCAGGGAAAACATTCTTGAAGAGTGTGCAATAGTGAGAACATTTTAGAAAAATAAAAATGGGGAAAACATTATAAGTGTGATATGTGAAGAGCATTCTAAAACTGTAATATATGAGGAGAACATTCCAGGACAGTATGAAACAGAGAGCATTCTAGGACACTGAAACAGGGAGAACATTTTAGGACAGTATGAAACAGGGAGAACTTTCTAGGACACTGTGAAACAGGGAGAACATTTTAGGACAGTATGAAACAGGGAGAACTTTCTAGGACACTGTGAAACAGGGAGAACATTTTAGGACAGTGTGAAATGGGAGAACGTTTTAGGACAGTGTGAAATTGGGAGAACATTTTAGGACAGTGTGAAATAGGGAGAACTTTCTTGAACAATAAAATGAGGAAATGGGAAATGGAGAATATTCTAGGACAATACAAAGAGGAAAATATTCTAGTACAGTGTGAAAGAGGGAGAACGTTCAAGAACAATGCAACTGGGGACATTCTAGGACACTGTAAAGCAGGGAGAATGTTCAAGAACAGTATGAAACAGGTAGAATATTTCAGAAAAGTGTGAAATAGGGAGAACATTCTAGAACAATAAAAATGAAGAAAACATTCTAGGATACATGTACAATTTTAGAAACTCACAAACACACCAACCCAATATTGGGGTCTTATACGTAGATCTGTACCCTTTCATGCTGGTCACCTACTGGCTGAAATGAAGCATCTACAACAGATTGACTTATCACATTAAAATGTTTCCTAATGAACTATTAAACCTGTCTTTCCATGTAATAAACTTTCCTCCAACTGGCCTCTTCATTAAGTACACTTCCTTGTATCCACACCCTACATGGCCACCACAGAGCAGGTACAATTGTCCACTCTAATAGACACTCCTACCTTGTTAGTCCACCTTGTAAATGTAAAGTCAGAGACCATAGCTCATCTGCTGCTGCACAGTTTGTGTTGGTCATCCTCTAGTCCTTCATCAGTGGTCACAGGATGCCGCCCATATGATGCAGGATTTTTGGTCGGTGGACTATTCTCAGTCCAGTAGCAACACAGAGGTGTTTAAGGACTCCAGCAGCACTGCTGTGTCTGAACCACTCGAACCAGCACAACACACACTAACACACCTCCACCATGTCTGTGTCACTGCAGTGCAGAGAATGATGCACCACCCAAATAGTACCTGCTCTGTGGTGGTCCTGTGAGGGTCCTGACAACTGATGAACAGGGTAAAAGAAAAGGTAATAGAGAATGTAATAAAGAAGCAGCTAAACTACAGTCAGTAACTGTTGAACCACAAGGTGCACCTGTGTATTAAGCTGAGCTGCAGTCCTCTCCAGTTACAGAACATGCTCAAGAATAACACCATATGCAGATCTTTTTGTTGACGGATCCTTACGTTCCATCAGAGTAGTACAACTGAAACATGAAGTTTATGCCTGTATATTAGTTTATTTTCTATCAGAATTGATCAATCATTATAGATGGAATGACAGCGTTCTAAAAACACACCATTTAAAGAATGTGGAAGTAGCAATTTTCTTCCCCCTCCTCAATGTTTTATACTGTAGACTATTAACTGAAATTTTATTTTAAACACTTACAGTTCAGTAACTACTAAGAGGGTAACAATTCAACTGGATTCAATACGATATGATACTAGTAGTCACAAGCTAATATGAACTTTTCTCCCATGCCCTCAATTCTGAGGTTGGTGATCCATTTTTAGATGAGGGCTAGTCTGCCCTCATTGTGGGCTTTCTTGTTAATGCAGTGTTATCAGCATTAAACGGAGCACTTTATTTGCACCAGTCAGGTGAATGTATTGTTCAATACTTATGCATATTGAATTGGGAGGCTTGTGTTAATCAATACATGATACATTGTATACACTCTGACATACTACTATAAATAGTTCAACAGCTGCTGTGAAACATACGTTATGCAGTTATGAGAGTGAGGAATTGATTTGTGGACCCACATATAGAGGCTTTGTCATTTCAAGGGTTAACAGGGAGCCAATTCTCCATGTTGGGAATTTATGCTAGCAAAAGAATTGATTTTGAAAACAAACACACAGTCTTTTTATCTGAGTCAGTGTTCTTGTGAGCAGAGCATTTGTCTGGCACTGATGAAATTGTACACACCGTACTGTGCAAAAATCAGAGACTACCGTTCATTTATTTAATTTCCAGTCAAAACAGCCATTAAGTATGATTCATTCATTTTTCCACATCAGGAAAGAAATGCTGAAAATGTATATTTAACAGAAAATTACTCAGAAGCTACAGCACATAAGCTACAGCATTTAGTGTGCCTTATTACGACTTCCATTCTTTTCAGGATGCTTGCTTTCAGTTTATTAAAGAAGTCTGCGGGGACATGTTCCAATATCTCCAAAGTTCAGTCTTAGCAGTTGGTTGGATTTCTTTTTTTGCTACATACATCTGCTACATAAAGGCTTCTTGCCAATGTTTTCTCACAGGGCAAGGATGGATAAATGTTTTTTTTTTTTTCAGATTTGAAGCAAGAGTACAGCTTGATTTTCTTATATCCAATGTCCTCCGAAATATCTCATGAAGAAAGAATATCTTGTACCTACTGGGTGTTTTGGCTGGAAATAAACTAGGCTAAATGACAGTTGGTCTCTGACTTTTGCAAAATACTGTGTATTTATCAGAGAAAGAAAGTGTGAGCTAAGAGGGAGATGTCTATGTCAGAGGGAAAATTAGCCCTTTTTTCCATTGTCTTGCAGCACATATGAAATATGGTTGACTTGTGCTTGTGACGCGTTTTGTGTTGGATGTTGGTTCAGTTATGACTGGATGACATCAATGGGGCAATGCGGTGGTTGCTGATGCCCTGTGCCAGCGTCACTGCAGACAAGAGCCATTGTCCTTTATGCTTTTCTGTTGTGTGTCAACAAAACAGAGAGCAAAGATCCTGCTGCTTAACAAGTGGCACCTGCCGAACATTACGTCACGTTTGACAAAGGTGTGTGAGTGTGTCCGACACACAGGGCCTCTGCGTGTGTACTCATCCAGCACATGCGCTGAGAGCAGATCTTTCCATGCTGCTTTACAGTTTAGTAATTACTCAAGAGATTAGGCTCAGTCATGTTGTGAGGCAGCCTTGTGTTCTACTGTAGCCACTGCAGAAAAACAGAAAACCATCGTTTCTTTCATTGGGCCTTGGAAGCTCACTTCACGTGGCCGGATAAGTCAGTAAACCTTCATCGAGTGTATGAATCAAACATGGCTTGACTCAGATTGTTTTGGAGAGGGGACCGATGACTTGCTATGTTAGTTTCACTCTGAGACTAAGCGCTCTCTGCATTGCTCACTTCTTCCAGGCTCCGTCGCCTTAACATTCGAAGTGAGGGGAGGGGTAGTTCAGCCTTGTGGAGGAAGCATTGTCATATCCACTAGGAAGTATGAGTCAGGCGAGTTGCATATTTCAAGGCTGATTCAGCTCTGCTGAGGAAGTGGGGCCTTCAGAAGAGTCTGAGTGCCAAGAAAGTGACAGCGATCCACTGGTGGTCATGTTATGCAGGCCGGCGTACGCCAGCCATCGTGCTGTGTCTGACCAGTGGCATCATTAAAGGCCACTGTGAAGCAGAGCTGTCTGTCCGGAGCTTAGAGAACCAGAGAGAAGCAAGCTCTCGCACAACAGCCCCTCAAAATCCCCCTCTCTCGTTCCTCTTCCTCATCAGCTCTCAGGTTTCAAAAGATTCTGCCGTTTGGAGTAACTCTTTAGAGCTCAGAGTCAGACGTTAGAAAAAGCACTGAAGCTTGGAGACTAATGTGAGTTGTAAAGGATGTCATGGTGGTTCTAATTTGAATCACAGTGGTACTGAGCTAAGAGCCACATGGGTTTTAAAGTCTGCTTTGGAGTGAATTAAACAACAATAAATGTTCTCCACACCACACTTGTCACTCTGGCTTTGGTGCTAGCTCTGATGTACCACAAGTTAGTTCAGCAGCAAAAAACAACATGTAGAAGCTTCAACACAAGCAACTGCACTGCAGTCTCACAAATTAAATCAGAATGACCTAATTAGCAGAGGTTTGTCATCATGCTAATTGCACTTGCTGATAGCATGAATTGACCAAAAGCATGAATGGGGTTGTGAAACCAAGCAGTATAGTGGTCAGATTTACAAAGTTGTAGCATATTTTGCGTATTTTGTTTCGGCTTTGTTTTAACAGTTAATAAGACGTACACTGCTGGTCAAAGATTTGGGCTCAATATCAACAATGGCAAACCAGATAAATGTATACAATGATTTGAAGAGGCTACGCAATGTCACATATATCAAACCATTAGTAGGACTTTAAATAAAAATGAAGACATTTTCAATGGGTCTAGAATGATAAAAGGAGCCATAGATGATTCTGAAATGATTGAAAAGCTGTATAACATTGAAAATTAGGTTTTAATAAAGTAAATGCCCAGAAATTACTTTGAAAAGTGGAGATCAAACCTCGAGACAGATGGTTGGCTACGTGATCTGGGTACAATTTAGCCCTTTGTAACTCTTTAAGTCATTTTACAAACTGTAGAGAGACTGGAGAGAATGGCAGGACATTATGGATATTCTATTGATGAATTTGAATATATGTTTTTGATGAATAAAGGAATCCTTTCCTTTGTACCTCACAAAGCGACCTCATCAGTTAATATAATTGAGAATTAAAGAAAAATTATTTAGAAAATGTTTTCTCATATGTGATTCCGGGCACGTTGCGGATATTTTACATGAGTGAAGGACGCAGAGTTGGGTGAATGTTGAGGGATGCAACTAAAATGCATATTTTTCATGATGTACAATGGATGTCTCAATTATAAGATTCACGAGCTACAACCCCGTTTCCAAAAAAGTTGCAACGTGGTGCAAAAAAATGTAAATAAAAACAGAATGCAATGATGTTCAAGTCTTCATGTGTTGCATCATCTGTACTTTTAACAACAATCTGTAAGCCTTTGGGAACTGAAGAGACCAACTGCTGTAGTTTTGAAACTGAAATGTTTGCCATTCTTGTTTGATGAGGATTTGATGAGGATTTTGCCAACTCAACAGTTCAGGGTCTCCTTTATCATATTTTTCATTTTATAATGCACCAAAGTTTTCAATGGGTGACAGGTCTGGACCACAGACAGGCCAGTTTAGCACCTTTAGACTCTTTAACTCTTGAGCCATACTATTGTAATGCATGCAGAATGTGGTTTGGCATTGTCTTGCTGTAATGAGCAAGCCCATCCTTGAAAAAAGATGTCATCTCGATGGCAGTGTATGTTGCCAAAACCTGCCTATATCATTCAGCATTAATGATGCCTTTACAGATGTGCAAGTCACCCATGCCACGTGCACTAATGCACCCCTGAAGATCACAGCCAGCCAATACTGGTTTTCAGCCTGTCTCTTGCATACAGAGATTTCTCTGGATTCTCTGAATTTCTAATGATATTATGTACTGTAGATGATGAAAAGCAAAAGCACTTTGCTATTTTATGTTGAGAAACATTTTTCTTCAATTGTTGCACTATTTGATTGTGCAGTCTTTCACAGAGTGGCGAACCCCTCCTCATCTTCACTTCTAAAAGTCTCCACCTCTGTAAGATGCTCTTTTTATGCCCGGTCATGTTATGGACCTGTTGCCAATCAACCACCAGCTTTTTGTTGCCCCCATCCCAACTTTTTTGAAACATGTTGCTGGCATGAAATTAAAAATGAGCAAATATTTTCAACATTTGATGTGTTGTCTTTATACTATTTTCAATTAAACATAGTATTTAAATTATTTGTACATCATTGGATTTTGTTTTTATTTACACTTTTGCAAAGCATCTCAACTTTATTGGAAACAAGATTGTATTTTAATTATTTTATTACAAGGTAATTATAATAGACAGGATACTGTTTTCCAAGTGCCATAGATAAGTGTTATTAATGATTTAAGCTATTTATATGAAACATTATCTGTGTTTAAATTCTCATTTATCTTTTTAAAAAGTCTTTTACCCTAACTTTACTCAAAGAGTTGTAATATCAGTGGGATACAAATGGCACTCCGTGGAATCACCCAGGTAACTTGATAAATTCATGTAAATAGATAATTATAATATAATATTTGTCTGAATGAATTGCTTCTTATGTGAAGAATTCTTTAAATCATGACTGTTAAAAATTAAATAAAGAAATACATAAAACGTATCTTTTTTATTTTTATCATGTGAAGTTATAATGTTGGGGTTTTGTTTTTGGACAGCAACCAAATATTGAATAAAACACACACACACAAAAAACCTTTTATTTAATTATTTAAATCCTCTTTTTATGAGTTCTAATATAGTATACAGTTCACAGAAATGGTTAATATAGCAAGTGATTCCAAAGCTTGTTTGATGTATACTTTAGCTTTTATTAGCAACGTTTAAAACTTGACAGATTATAGATTATAACGGTGCATCAGCTTCAGTGTCTAGTAGGTGTGCATTGAGCGATCTCTGGTAATCCTGTGGCTTTGAAGATCCTCAAAGCCTTGTAGTTCACAATGGTTGATGGAACTTTCAAATAAACCTTCATACTAGTAGCTCACCCTGCAAAAGCCCCCTGCAGCAATTTGGTTTTAAGCACATTGTTCAGGAGTACAATGGCAGCTGTCAGAGGAAGGGGAGGAACAGTAAAGGTTGGAGCCTACGGGTGCTAAGTCAACATCTCTGGTTAACCCTCCTGGATTCAAAGCAGGTACCTCCTGATACTGGTGTGTAGTGCTGAGTAAGGAGTTCTGAAGAGTAACAAATAGTAATGAACAGTAAGAGATTACTTTTGCAATACACAAATGATCGGTTTACTGAAATTTTAGAGCAGTTACTTCTGTTTTTCAAGCAGAAGTTAAACGGTCCTACAATTAGTTTACATTTAAGATTCTTCATTTTTATCATTTGTCTTTAAACTAAATGCAAAATATAAGTCAAAGAACTGTATGTCACTGTGGCTCATGTGGTTGTGTCCATAGGTGCTCAATGGTGCTAATTCATACCAATCAATACATGACTAATGTGGTTGTATTTACATTTATAAATGATACGATTACGTTGATCAAACATGGAAGGGTGAGGATGCAGGCTCAAATATTTACTCACAACTTTAACTTGTAGTAGCATATAAAAAGAAATGGCAGAAAATCAGGGCGATATCTGAACATTCAAGGGTCCTAAGCAACATCCAACCCTGGACCACCCTCCCTCCATTATGTTATTTTGTAGGTAAAAATGAAAAATAACAAATTAATACAAAGTGAATGACTGAAACTTTGTTGTATTTTCTAGTTTTCTGTTCTTTTTCTCGTTTTAGTTCAATAAGTGGCAAGCATGTTAATGATAAAGAGTTGTTTTGAGATGGTTTGCACTTGTGGTTTGAACACTTACAGCAAATTGTCTTGTTGCAGACCACTTTACTATCAGATATCAACTCTGTTTTATTTTACGATGGTAAGGTATTTAGAACAGAATTTAATCTCCCACTCTGTTCTGTGTGACTCTCTTGGGGGTGGAGAGATTTAGAGTATAAAGCTCTGGGTCCAAAAATTGGTCTTTAGACTGAGTGTTGGTGGCAGAGAAGGACAGAGCACTCTTTGAATAAAATCATCATTGCCTGGTCTTCTGACTCTTCTGTCGCAAAGAGAAAGATTTACATCAATGGTGACGAAGGTGGGATCAGGCCAATCTCCTTTTTTTTTGATTGCAGCAAAATGGTGAGACCTGAGGAAAAAGAACTACCAAACACAAAAGGTATGACGGCTATTCTGATTGTGCAGCCACTAAAGATGTGATGAGCAGTAAAGGTGATGCTCAAAGAGCTGTTGGTGAGACTTCACAAGCTGAGGTGTCCCAGCTGTACATAACTACCATGATACAGGATGTGTTCCATTGAAGAGGGAGTCAGCAAAACCAGGGATCCACTGTTGCAGTCAAATGAGTCCTTACACATGCATAAACAAGAAGTTTGAGGCAAGGAGTAAAGTGAATTTAAGGGGAAAAAAACTCAGTCCAAGTCAGTGGGTGGGGCTATCTTCCCCAAAGTGGCAGGTATACTGTAAAGCTAATCCAGAAAACAACTTTTTCAAAGTTTTCTGCTGCAATCGATTAAAATAATGGTAACTGCTTTGGGAGCATATTTATAGCCAGTTATACATGGGCAGGACAATAGTTGGCATGTGAAAACTACTGTGAATCATATTATACCAGCTATTTAATAACTTTAGCCATGCTTAGAAGTTTACTTGTTAAAGGCTGCTGCACTGGGTTTTGTGTAACCTGTAACCCTTTAATGGTTTTATGACTGCAGGACCATATGATCACGCAATTGGTTTCAACTCATGTAGGTGTAATCATTGCCCAGAGGAGTGGCAATTGGCTCCGCTCTCACAGTTTCTAAAGTTTTATAATTGCCTTCAAAAGAGTTTGGATCTCCAATCCGCATCGTTAATGAAGACTGTAATGTCAGATTCTTCAAATGAGATTGTAACATTTAACTAACTAGCATTACTGAACAAAGTGAATCAGCTGTTACACCTAATTGTTAATGTCTGTGATAGGCTCATGATGAGCAAATATTCTTAACTAATGAATTTCTGTTTGGACCTCACTAAAGTCTGTTACAGATGTTTGGTTTAGTTGGAATGTAGGTAGGGGATAGCCTGAGCCAGACAGCTGACTGTATTTACAGTGGAGGATAAGGACAGGCTCATCACAAAACTGATGATGGTATGCTAATGAGAGATGTTTTTAATAAGTTGAACATAAGCTCACATTTCATATATCATCATATATCACCATTGCTGGTCTGGTTCAGATCTGTAAACAGATAAAGAATTGTAGGGACCACTGTTCATCTGATGTCAGGAGCAATAAGGAAAAAATAATGTCTAACTCTAATGAAATAAAGAATGATGTGCACATTAACAACATCTCACATAGTTTCTACTTCTCAAATGATTGCGTTATGAAGATGTTATGTAATAATACACATGACACATGAGCTGATATAAATACTGGGGAGAAGTTGCGCAGTTACATTTGATTTAGTCACTGGTGGCTCAGCATAGAGTCTCAATGACTGTAGAATGCAGGGTTGGTGTCTTTTCAACATGCGTAGTGATACGGTTTCAGTAGAGCTTCTGAGATTATGATTTAGTCCATGATTTGGCCGCATTCTGATGATTAGTCCATGATTTGGCTGATCTGATGATTCTTTACAGCTGTTGAGAGCCATGCATTTCTTTTATCAAGTCAGAGTATGAACTTCCATTACGTTAATAGGAGGAAAAAGCATGCAATTTTACCACAAGGCTTCAAGGAAGTTTCCACTTCTCCCACTCCTGGCTGTGAGCAGGAGGTGTGGGAACAAACCACACAGTGGTGGAATGACCACTGGAGGTGTGACCAAAAAAGTGACTGGATGCAATTGGGCCAGGACAGTGAGTCATCATTAAAAATCACACAGTTGTGTCATTAGATGGTTAAATGGTTCTTTTAGTTACTGGTGCAGCAGTATTATGTCAATAGGAAAAATCTGTACATGATTCACATTGCAAAGTGGTGTTGCCAACAAAAAATGGGTCCAAACCCAGGGCGAAGATGTCTTTTACCCCCAGAAGTGTCCTTAGCGCTCATCTCCTCTTGTTAGTCTTTAGGGATCATGGAAAGAGAGGGCTCCCACATGCAATGTGTAGAGTGAAGCCCAGAATTATTCAGTTCATTCTTATGATTACTGTCAGATACTGCTGCTGCTGTTTGTTTCTAGGAAAACCAAGGCAGTGTGTGGAGATGCTGAAATGGTCAGAACACTGCTGATTTCCTCAAAGGCACAGATAACTTGATCAAAAACACTGCTCAGTCATTAGAGGACTTCTTGCTAAGTTTAATGGTCAGTGTTTATTGATTCATTTACTGTGATGAGACCCAATGTTGGTTAAAAATGTCAACAAAATGTCAGTTTCTAATTAGAAATGTGCTTGCATGTCCCAAGTACTTGTGGTGTATGCTTGGCATATTGTAGCACAAGATTAGTTTGTGAATGACATTGCTTGAGCTTTAATCTTAAATTCACTGCTTTGCAGTCACACAGAATTATGATGCTGCAAAACAAGTCTAGTTTTGATTACAAACAATGGCAAGAGTTAGGCTATTTACGTTTGTCAAATGCTTGTTAAAGCCCATGATTTTCTGCCAGGATTTGTGTCATTTTGTTAATCTACGGCATTATATGCTGTCACTATATCTGTGCAACCAACCCATATAGCAGCATATACCACATATGTATGCAGACATTATGTTATAGACAAGTCTTTTCCAGGTTGTGAGTGATACGCTGGTGCACTTGGCTGCCGCCTCTCCCCCGGTGTAACTTTGCAAACATTTGAAACTTTTAGTCATTTTAAATTGTTTTAACTGGTTTATCTTAAGCTCAACTTGGTGCTGCTGGTCTGAATAATTGCATGAAACTTTGTACTGGATTGTATGCACTGGATTTTACCTCTCCATCATTCATCGGTGTGTGTGAGAACTCATTGGTGTGTTCGCTTTTCTGGTTTTGCTCCCTTGGTTTTGTTCTGACCTGAGCTGAGCGGTTCAGAATTGGACTTGTAACAAGCTGGATTTTTCCTGCATTGACTCGATCCCATGCTGCACAGTGCTCTGTCTGCTATGGCAGTGTGAGTTCTGTGCTGTGGAGCTCTACCTGTGCTACCCTGTGTTTGTGGAGTGGAGCATTTGCAGTAGTGCAATCAGTGGATCACCTGTTCTCATGTCTGCTGGTTCATTCTAACAGCTCCTGCTACTGTGATTACCTACTCTTCCGTGGATTATTCTGGGATTGCTCATTTGGCTGCTGGGCTGTGACGGCTACAACTATCACAGCGGACGCATCATGACGATCAGGTACTCATTCAGTGAACTTTATGCTCTTCAAAATTCACAGTACAAAACCTGGCTCCGTTCTCATGCATCGTCACCTTGGAGTCTTGCGAAAGCTCAAACATTGCCACTGTAGTTTAGGTCGGACTGTTGTCTACCAACAGCTCTCTGAGAATATTCCCTCACTCTGGTCGTCGCATCGCCATAAGGTTATTAGAATGTTGCCAGGTTTTTGGAATAAAATAAGAGGTTGGAATCTACACTATGTTCCAATAATGAATCTGTCTCCAATGAGCACCGACCTGAATGTTAATTGTGCTCTGTTCAATGTTCGCTCTCCAAATAACAAGATGATGTTTATGGCTGATGTTTTTTTGGAACATAATATTGACTTGCTGTGTTTGACTGAAACTTGGCAACAACCTAATGACTAATTTGCTCTGAATCAAATTCTGCCTGCTCACTATCAATATGTGGAGCAATCACGTTTAACTGGGTAAAAACTGTTCCAGTTCCGCATATGACATCATTTGAATGCCTAGCTGTGCTTATTTCCGCTGCTAGACCTTTACTTACTAAGATTGTGCTTGTCTATCGTCCACCTAAATCTCCTGTTTTCATTTCTGAGCTTGAGTTTCTCACCTCACTCAGTCCTATGTATTCTGACATGCTCCTGCTTGGTGATTTTAATATTCATGTTGATTCTAGAAATTGTTCATTTGCCGCTGAATTTTTAAATTTGCTTCAGTGTTTCGACCTCACTCAGAACGTAGACTTCCCTACACATGACAAAAGTCATGTTTTGGATGTTGTTTGTTCCACTGGCATTTCTCCCACTAATATGCGTGGCGTTGATCTATTCATATCTGATCATAAGGCTGTTTTCTTTGATCTTCTTTTACCATGTCACCAGCAAGGGCAGCGCGATCCACGCCAGTTCTCTTTTATAAATTTAAAAAAACTTTAGTCCTCCTGTGCTTCTGAAAATGCTTAGTCAGGTTCCTCCAAGGCACACATGATAATTCTAGAGCTGTCTTTTCTACTGTTAATAAGTTACTGTGTCCTGTGAAATGTTTCCCCTTGGCCCCATCACCAGAACTTTGCTATCGGTTTATGGATTTTTTAAAATAAAAAAATTGATTAAATTTACTTTCAATTTCAGCCTGTTTTAGCTTCATTGAATTTCCAGCCTCCATCTTTTCAATTCAATGGCAGTTGTTTTTCTACTTTTAATACTGTGCATGAAAGTTTTGTCTTACAGTTTATTAAGTCCTCTAGAGCTACCACTTGGCAACTGGACACCATGCTCACTGGGTGAAAGGTTGTCATGATTCAATTTGTCCTCTCATTACTCAGGTTATCAATACTTCACTTAGTTCAGGTTTAATCCCAGCTTGTTTGAAATTGGCTGCCATTACACCAGTTCTCAAGAAAACTGGTTTAGACCCTGAGAACTTAACAAATTACAGGCCAATTTCTAATCTCCCTTTTCTCACCAAAGTACTTGAATGGACAGTAGCAGTCCAGTTAATAGACCGTATCGAATTCAATGACCTGTTTGACGTTTTCCAGTCTGGTTTTAGAAAGAGTCACAGCTCTGAAACTGTGCTTGTTAGTGTGGTGAATGATCTCTTAATAGCAGCTAATAAGGGTTTGTTGAATTTGTTCTATTGGACCTTACTGCCGCTTTTGATACGGTATGCTATAGCTTACTACTACATCGGCTTCAAAATTTGATTGGCATATCTGGTACTGCATTTGCCTGGTTTCAGTCATATCTAGCAGACAGAAGCAAGAATGGAGCTTGATTTTCTCCTCTCTCTCAAAGATGAAGGAGTACTGTTCAGTGACAGTCTTGGTGGTCTAACAGGTCTTGCACTGTTAGGAGTTCGCTTTTCTTTATATCTTTTAATAGTTTTTATTAACTCCAGTTTTGAAAACATAAAGCAAAAAGCAAGTGGATTATTTCTGTCTAACCGCCTCAGAAATATCTCCTGAAAAATTAAGAAGTTAAAAGATGTTTTGAATGAAAATTTAACAAATATAACCCCATTTCCAAAAATGTTGGGATGCTGTGCAAAATGTAAATAAAAACAAAATGTAATGATGTGCAAATCATTTAAACATTGTATTTAATTGAAAATAGTACAAAGAAAAGATAACAAATGTTTAAACTGAGAAATTTTATTGTTTACTGAAAAATATTTGCCCGTTTTGAACTGGATGCCAACAACACATTCCAAAAAAGTTGTGATGAGGGCAACAAAAGGCTAAGAGCATCCCAGAGAGGCTGAGTCTTTCAGAAGTAAAGATGAGGAGGGGTCCACCACTCTGTGAAAGACTGCATGATCAAATAAGGCCAAAAACCAGTATTTGCTGGCTGTGATCTTTGAACCCTCAGGTGGCACTGCATTAAAAACAGATGCGATGCTCTAGTGGAAAACACTGCATAAACTCAGAAACACTTCTGAAAACTGCTGTCTGTGAAAACTGTTTGTTGCTGCATCCACAAATGCAAGTTAAAACTCTTAAATGCAGAAATGCTGCCAGCTTCTCTGGGCCCGATCTCGTTTGAAATGGATTGAGATGAAATGTAAAAGTGTCCTGTGGTCCGACAATTCTTTTTGGAATTCTTAGACACTGTGACCTCCAGGCTAAAGACCACTCAGCTTGTTATTAGCAGACAGTTCAAAAGCCAATATTCTAGATGGTATAGGAGTGCATGGGTGATGTGCACATCTGTGAAGGCATCAATGATGCTCAAAGATACACTATATTGCCAAAAGGATTTGCTTGTCTGCCTTCATAAGCATATGAACTTGAGTGACATCCCATTCTTAATCCCTAAGGCTTAATATGATGCCAGCCCCCCCTTTGCAGCTATAACAGCTTCAACTCTTCTGGGAAGGCTTTCCAAAGGGTTAGGAATTTTTGACCATTCTTCCAGGAGCTCATTTGTGAGGTCAGACACTGATGTTGGACAAGAATCCCTGGCTCTCAGTTTCCTCTCTATTTCATCCCAAAGGTGTTCTATCGGGTTGAGGTCAAGACTCTGTGCAGGCCAGTCAAGTTCTTCCACACCAAACTCGCTCATCCATGTCTTTATGGACCTTGCTTTGTGCACTGGTGTGCAGTCATGTTGGAACAGGAAGGGGCCATCCCCAAACATTTCCCACAAAGTTGGGAGCATGAAATTGTCCAAAATCTCTTAGTGCTGAAGCATTAAGAGTTCCTTTCACTGGAACTAAGAGGCCAAGCCCAACTCCTGAAAAACAACCCCACATCATAATCCCCCCTCCACCAAACTTTACACTTGGCACAATGCAATCAGACAAGTACTGTTCTCCTGGCAACCGCCAAACCCAGACTCGTCCAACGGATTGCCAGATGGAAAAGCATGATTCATCACTCAAGAGAACACATCTCCACTGCTCTAGAGTCCAGTCTCAGCACTTTACACTACTGCATTTGACGCTTTGCATCACACTTGGATGCAGCTGCTCGGCCATGGAAACCCATTTCATGAAGCTCTCTATGTCTGTATGTATGGAAGTCTGTAGTGATCGACTCTGCAGAAAGTTGGCAACCTCTACGCACTATGTGCCTGTACGTCCGCTGACCCCGCTGTGTCAGAGCTCTCTTGGTGATGTAATATCTTCTCATGGCTTCTCTTACCACTGTTATACTGATGACACTCAACTAATGTTTTCTTTCTCTCCCTCTGACACACAGGTTTCCAGTCGCATCTCGGCATGCCTGTCTGACATCTCTACATGGATGGCAGCTCACCACCTGAAGCTCAAGACTGAGCTGATATTCATCCCTGCGACTACAGGTCCTCATCATGATCTTGCCATCTCATTCGAGAACTCCCTGATTGTTCCATCTGTAGAGGCAAGAAGTCTTGGTGTAACCCTGGATGGCCAGTTATCGTTTTCGACTCACATCACGAACCTGACTTGGTCATGCAGGTATCTACTGTACAACATCCGGAGGATCCGACCCTTCCTCACCCGAGAGGCCGCCCAGGTGCTAGTGCAGTCTCTGGTCAATTCAAGGCTTGACTACTGCAACTCACTCTTGGCTGGTCTTCCCATGCAGACCATCAAGCCTCTGCAACTCCAGAATGCGACAGCACGACTCGTCTTCAATCTGCCCAAGTTCAGCTACGTCAGCCCACTGCTGCGCTCCCTTCACTGGCTTCCTGTAGCTGCGCGCATCAGATTTAAAACCCTAATGCTTGCCTACAAAGCCAAAAATGGACCAGCCCCTACCTACTTGATGGCAAAGGTGAAATCTCGAACTGTACCACGAGCCCTTCGAGCTTCAAGTACAGCTCGGCTTGACCCGCCATCCTTCAAGGTGCACGGAAGGCAAGCGTCGAGAATGTTCTCTGTACTGGCACCCAGGTGGTGGAATGAACTCCCACTGGCTGTCCGAACAGCAGAGTCTCTTGCTGTCTTCAAACATAGACTGAAGACTCATCTCTTTACACAGCACTTAAATGAGCATTGAACTATAAGCTGCACTTATTTTATTGTACTCTGTATTGTAGTTTATTGTATTGTATCTTATTGTTATTTTATTGCATTGAATGGCACAGAGTTCTGCGTTCAACTCTGTTTCTTTTTCTCTTGGTGTCTGCAGTGACATATGTTTCTAGCAGTATCTGAGCTCAGGTCTGTCTTTTTCTCTAAGCTATTGGTAACTAAGATACTTTCTCTAGATTGACAAAGAACTTCTTGTAAGTCGCTCTGGATAAGAGCGTCTGCTAAATGCTGTAAATGTAAATGTAAATGTGTCATTTTACACGGCCTACCACTTTGTGGCTGAGTTGCTGCCGTTCCCAATCACTTCCACTTTGTTATAATACCACTGACAATGGACTGTGGAATATTTAGTAGTGAGGAAATCATTTCACTAATGATTGTAGAAGCAGTCTGCATGCCTCTGTGCTTGATTTTATACACCTGTGACCATAGAAGTGATTGGAACACCTGGATTCAATTATTTGGATGGGTGACTGAATACTTTTGGCAATTTTGCATAGTGTATATACAAGTTTTGGCAACATTTGCTGCCATACAGACGACGTCTTTTTCAGGGAAGGCCTTGCATATTTCAGCAAAATAATGCCAAACCACATTCTGCCTGTATTACAACAGCATTGCTCCATAGTAATAGAGTTCGCATGCTAAACTGACCTGCCTGCAATCCAGACCTTTATGAAACACAGTGGTAAAGATGCCCCCATCCCAGCTTTTTTGGAATGTGTTTAAATATATTAAAAAAAAAACACACATTTCTCAGTTTCAACATTTGATATGTTGTCTTTGTATTCATTTTCTTTAAAAGCATGGTTTACCTGATTTGCGTATCATTGCATTCTATTTTAATTTACATGACTGACTGACTTTTGCACAGTACTGTACTGTCCAGGAGTCTCCAGGGGTTTGGGGCCCTTAGTGACTGCTTATACTGCTTATAGCAGACAGTGGTATCAATATAATCAGAAGGGAAGCAAAATTCTATTCTATTTTTCACAGCTTGGCTAGTCATATGTAAGAGTAAATCCCACATGAGACAACTTGTCAGTGTTTGTTTGTTGGTGCTTATGTGCTATTGATGCTCTGTCTGTACACCATGCTGTGCTGTCCACTGGAGCACCATCTCAACATTTGCAAAGCGTAAGCACTCTCAGAAGAAATGAACCCTTGGAACATCCGGCACAGTGGAAAAAGTGCACTCAGCTGATTAACGCCCCTGCTCACACTCTCTCTCTCTCGCTCACACGCACAAACGCAAGTGCACACTTCATCCAGAAGGCTACGATGCAATGCGGGGCAGTCGCTAGGCAACCGTCTTACTCTAAAGCTACTCGAAACAAAAGGACTCACTCCAAAATCACTCTGTGTGCTGAGGAGTAAAGGATGCTCGGTGGTGAAGGGCAGGTTTAGCTCCTCATTCCAGCCTGCACAGGACTGCCTGGAGATGCCACCGGAGTGGCCATTAGCCTCGTGAATGAGCGGCTTCATTAGGTCAGATTTGTCCCATCAGGTGGTTTGGGATATGATTAAATAAACGAAGGCCTGAGTGATACAGTGTCCTGAAAACAGATAAGGGGAATGTGTGTTAGGGTGGAACCGAAAAAAAAAGTCTGACAAAACTGTGCAGGGGCCTCCTGTCATGTGCTGTTCATTGCTGTCATGCTCTCTTCCTCTTTTTTTCTCCCTCCATCACTGATGGCTTCTTTCCCCTCCTCCTCATATTGCACAAGCATTTCCTTTCTACGCAGAGCCATGAATGGGAGTCTAACCCATTTCACATGGCACGTGGCCTGGGTCAAATGCTGCCTGACAGTCGAGCTGTTCCGCCTCGTCAGGACGCTGGTGGTGCCCAGCCAAGCCGTGTCAGCTGCTCGGCCAGTGCTCGAGCACCCGTGGGCATCAGAGAGAGTGTTGGCATGAGGCGGGCGGTCAGAGCCACTGGCAGGCAGGATGCAGCGCACTGTTAGCAGCTGAGCCACTTGCCTCATGCTGTCTTCCTCTTAGCCCCCTGCTGTGAGGCTGTGCCATCTGGCTGATGGGGGTGGGGGGGTTTGATGGTGATCACAACAGCCCACTCATCTCTGGGCAGCGCTAAATAAGGGGAGAGATTGGGACAATGAGGCCAAAGCACAGATTCTTTGGTACAAAACTGATACATGATCTCGCTGTTGTAGTGAAAAGCAATGTAATTTAAATAATACGCATGCATTTAAGTAAAAAGTAAGACTGAAGTGGGTGATTCCATGACTGTTTCCCTAGTGACCCACTGATATTACATTTACAGATACAACACTTAGAAGGCAGCGTTTTGCTTGCCACAGTCCTCTGTAACTACCCTTGACCTCGAAATACAATCATTAAAATGCTTGAATCTTATTATTTCTGCATTATTATGTGAATCCATTGAATATTTCAAGCATCCATTGTAGGTATGAAAATTACGCATTCAAGTTAACAAAAATGTACAATTCACTCAACCCTGTTAACTTAGCGCATTCACCCCTCTGAAATATCTGGAATGTTCCATGAGTCACATGTTCAACAGAAAACGACATCTGAATTTCCTGAAGGTCACGAATGAGATTTCTCATTCTTTTTCTTCATTTGCAGTGATACTATGATTGTGATTGACTGATGAGGTCACTTTCACAGTAGCCTGTTAGCCCAATTGTAAGCTGGAAATAAAAATAACACATTTTAAATAAATAATTACAATGTCCTTATTTCAGCTAAGTGTATTTGCTGATTCTTTGCTGAAAAACTCATTCCTGTCACTTTTAACCCTGACACCTATTTAAGCTACAATCAGCATAGAAACTCTGTATAAAATGAGATTTTATTACTGATACATTTTCAAGAAGTTAAATGTATGTTCCTGTTCAAAAATTATTTAAGAATTTTGTAAATTAAATTTTATTTTTGTTGAAAGGGCTAAACAGCAGCCCAACTAACAAAATGTTGGAGAGAAAAAAATCAAAAACGTAACCCACATGAAGATTTAACTTATCTCATATTTTTATTCTGGCACACCAAATGAAACCACTGATGCTGTTTGACAGCTACTCAACAATGAATGACAGGCTGAAAAGATGAAAGCTACATATTGAAGTTCTAGTTCAGTTTGATCATTCTACCAAATTGGTTCAAAGTCAGAGTTGGAAACACATTTCAGACTTTTAACTAACTTGGACTAAATTCATTTTTTAAAAATAAATGATATCACATTCTAGTTTGTCACTAACAAAACAATCTTATCACCACCAAAACTCTACCTATGGACTAAAACCCTTTTAGTAACAACAGGAAAACACAGGGCATCACAAATCAGAAACACTGAGGAAATACCAAGAAAGTATAAAAATGCTTTGGGATTCAACAGAATATAATACTTTTAAATGTTTAAGGGCTGAATTTATTTTGGTAAAGTTTTATAAAGTTTTTTCTAACAAAGGTCTGCAGGGTGAACTAAATTGGAGGAATGCACATGTGTTTATATATATATATATATATATATATATATATATATATATATATATATATATATATATACATATATAAATTACATATATAAAACATACATATATAAATTAAATGAATACATTTATTTAATCTCCAGTTGACAACATAAATTGCTGCATGCACAAAACAGAAGTTGTTCATGTTCAGCTCTGTTATGTGAAGTTTAGTATTTCACTGCTGTATTTACTTCATTTCGGTTATGCTTGGTATGCGGGTTATACAATTGACTTGCATTAAAAAAATAACTATGACTAGCATTTTGCCAGAACAATGTTGGTTAAATATCTACACTGTAGTTTATGTGGTTAAAAAAAAAACTATGGCCAATAGCCCACTAGCAGTCCCACCACAGCCCACTGGAGGGCCCACAGTTTGAAAATAACTGATTTATAGCATTAACATGTTAACTATATACAACCCCATTTCCACTGAAGTTGGGACATTGTGTAAAATATAAATAAAAACAAAATATGATGATTTGCAAACCTTTTCAACCTATATTCAATTGAATACACTAGAAAGACAAGATATTTAATGTTCAAACGGATAAACTTTATTGTTTTTTGCAAATATTCACTCATTTTGAATTTGATGCCTGCAACACATTCCAAAGAAACTGGGACAGGGTCAACAAAAGACTGGGAAAGTTGAGGAATGCTCAAAAAAACACTTGTTTGGAACATTCCACAGGAGAAAAGGTTAATTGGAAACAGGTGAGTATCATGATTGGGTATAAAAGGAGCATCCCTGAAAGGCTCAGTCGTTCACAAGCAAGGATGGGGCGAGGTTCATCACTTTCTGAACAACTGCGTGAGCAAATAGTCCAACAGTTTAAGAACAACATTTCTCAACGTGCAATTACAAGGAATTTAGGGATTTCATCATCTACAGTCCATAATATCATCAAAAGATTCAGAGAATCTGGAGAAATCTCTGCAAGTAAGCGGCAAGGCAGAAAACCAACATTGAATGCCCGTGACCTTCGATCCCTCAGGCAGCACTGCATTAAAAACAGACATCATTCTGTAATGGATATTACCACATGGGCTCAGGAACACTTCAGAAAACCACTGTCAGTGAACACAGATCATCGCTCCATCTACAAGTGCAAGTTAAAACTCTGCCATGCAAAGCGAAAGCCACATATCAACAACACCCAGAAACGCCGCCGGCTTCTCTGGGCCCGAGCTCATCTGAGATGGACTGACGTAAAGTGGAAAAGTGTCCTGTGGTCTGACGAGTCCACATTTCAAATTGTTTTTGGAAATCATGGACATTGTGTCCTCTGGGCCAAAGAGGAAAAGGACTGTCTGGTTATCAGCGCAAAGTTCAAAAGCCAGCATCTCTGATGGTGTGGGGGTGTGTTAGTGCCCATGGCATGGGTAACTTGCACGTCTGTGAAGGCACCATTAATGCTGAAAGGTACATACAGGTTTTGGAGCAACATATGCTGCCATCCAAGCAACGTCTTTTTCAGGGACGTCCCTGCTTATTTCAGCAAGACAATGCCAAGCCACATTCTGCACATGTTACAACAGCGGGGCTTCGTAGTAAAAGAGTGTGGGTACTAGACTGGCCTGCCTGCAGTCCAGACCTGTCTCCCATTGAAAATGTGTGGCGTATTATGAAGCGCAAAACATGACAACGGAGACCCCGGACTGTGGAGCAACTGAAGTTGTACATCAAGCAAGAATGGAAAGAATTCCACCTACAAAGCTTCAACAATTAGTGTCCTCAGTTCCCAAACGCTTATTGAGTGTTGTTAAAAGGAAAGCTGGTGTAACACAGCGGTAAACATGCCCCTGTCCCAACTTCTTTGGAAAGTGTTGCAGGCATCAAATTTAAAATGAGTGAATATTTGCAAAAACAATAAAGTTTATCTGTTTGAACATTAAATATCTTGTCTTTGTAGTGTATTCAATTGAATATAGGTTGAAAAGGATTTGCAAATCATCGTATTGTGTTTTTATTTATGTTTTACACAATGTCCCAACTTCATTGGAATTGGGGTTATATGTCAACAATTTCCAGATCTCTCCTCCAGGCAGCTCCTTGTTGTTACTATTAAACACCTGTTTGGGTAACTCAATACTTCGTTATACTTATTTAGTTAAAAGTAATCAGGTTTAATGTAACAGATCATCATATCCTTGTGTTCTTCCTACAATATATCAATATAGCTATTTCATGTTTACTGTATTAATCTTTATTTGTAGTTATTCTAAAATTATTATTATCATAGTTATTATATGTTATTATTATTATTATTATTATTATTATTATTATTATAGTGTTACTTTACAAGCAAAAAAACACTTACTGTCCAGTAAAATAGTTTAAAACTAATTTCCTCTCTGGCCCCAGACAACACACTGTACATAGAATGCTGAAACCACAACATTTAGTAATCGTATTGGTATTTGTGGATCGATTTGTCATTAAATGTTCACACACTGTAAAAGGCATCTGGCTTTTTAAAATGTCTAAAAAGTCACAAGGTTTTCCTGTGAAAGCATTAAATAACAAAAGATTTTCCATACACATATGTAGCTTTAAAAGTATTGGACACTCCTTAGTTACCAGGTCTTAGTCACATACATAGAAATCTTTTCTGTTATTACATGCAGGTCATAGATCAGTTTAGTGGCTCATGCAATAACAAGTCTCAGTCATCATCCAGCCATTTACTCACCATGAGAAATGGTCACCAGAAATCTCCCTAAAACTCTGCTGCTGTGTGTATCTTCTGTCCTCCCACAATGTATGTAGTCATGTCTGAGACACTTCTGCCTTGACACATATTTTCTGGCAAAATTTTACCAAATTATGTTGTTTTCTGGTCACAGAGTGTCATGTAATGCCAACAAAATTATACAATGTGGTCAGAGACGTGGCAAAACAATGAAAGCAGCGTTTAAAAGCAGAAAGTGACATTCTTAGCACATAACGTGTCACTGCTTTAATGCCTGGTTAAAGCCAATTTTTCCAAGTTTTCTGCATAATTAAAAGGTTAAGATGTAAACAAAGTCATTCAGAGTGGTCCCTGTGAACAATTTAAATAACAACACAGATTCTAAAGCCACATTCAAAGCCATGAAAGGCTCAGTGTATTCACACATATGATTTCATTCCTGCTCTAAGTTATCAAAAACACTGCTGTTTAGAGAAGAATCTTTGCATGACAAACATAGTCCATTGTTGTATGGCATTGGTTATCTCTGAAAAAAAAACATTTTTTGGTGAAATCCAAACTTTCCTCTGTGTAACTGGGTGATTAGAATGCTTCCATCTACACGTTTGAGCGACAAAGCAAAAGGCAATACTTTGGTTGCAAAGTTTTCTCCATGTCTTCCCTGGCATGGGTAGCTATAGTTACAGTACCACTTCTTTCATGTGCATTCATTTCCAGTAATACTGCTAAGACTGTAGCTAAGTGTGTGAGAGCATATATTTTGTATTTTTCCAGTGGTAATTTTAGGACTATATAAATGGGGTGGAATCCAAAATAATGGGTCAAAGTACCTTTATGTTGCTTGAAGCTGTGTTTGTGCTGGACTAGTTTACTGTTGTTTGTCTTTAACAAGGACCATGACTTTATTCCTGTAAGAATCTTGATGTATTTGGTTTTTACAAGTCTGCTAAGTAAGTTTTAGATATCTAAGATGTGATTAATCCAGATTCAGATACTAAGGCTATGATTAATCCAGGTTTAGATACTTAGGCTGTGATTAGTCCAGGTTTAGATACTCAGGCTATGATTGATCCAGGCTTAGATACTCAGGCTGTGATCAATCCAGGTTTAGATAGTCAAGCTATGATTGGTCCAGGTTTACATAGTCAAGCTATGATTAGTCCACGTTTAGATACTCAGGCTGTGATTGATCCAGGTTTAGATAGTCAAGCTGTGATTAGTCCAGGTTTCGCTACTCAGGCTGTGATTGATCCAGGTTTATGTGTTGGGTGTTTCGTCTGGTCAGAGGAAAGAAGACAAGGAAAGTTTGGTGGAATGAGGAAGTCCAGGAGAGTATTCAGAAGAAGAAGGCAGCTAAGAAAAAGTGGGATAACCAGAGAGATGAAGGAAGTAGGCAGGAGTACTGTGAGGCTAGTCGCAGAAGAGGTGAAGAAGATGGTGCAGGTAGGATGGAGTGGGTGGAGGGCTGATGTGTGACAGAAGGATAGCAGCAAGAGTGAAAGGGAAGGTTTACAAGACAGTAGTGTGTCCTGCTATGATGTATGGTTTGGAGACTGTGGCTCTGTCTAAAAGACAGGACGCTGAGCTGGAGGTGGAGGGGAGATGAAGATTCTGAGATTTTCGTTGGGAGTGACAAGGATGGATAGGATTAGAAATGAGCAGATCAGAGGGACAGTGAAGGTGGAGCACTTTGGAGATAAAGCCAGAGAGGCCAGGTTGAGATGGTTTGGACATGTGTTGAGGAGGAATAGTGGATATATTGGTCAAATAATTTTGGAGATGGAGCTGCCGGGTAGAAGGAGAAGAGGTAGACCTCAGGGAGGTTTATGGATGTAGTGAAGGTGGACATGGAGATGATTGGTGTGGAAGTAGAGGAGGCAATGGATAGGGCAAGATGGAGGCAGATGATCCGCTGTGGCAACCCCTAAAGGGAGCAGCCAAAAGAAGAAGAAGAAGAAGAAGATGAAGAAGAAGAAGAAGAAGAAGAAGAAGAAGAAGAAGAAGAAGAAGAAGAAGAAGAAGAAGATTTAGATAGTCAACAGGTTTAGATAGTCAAGCTGTGATTGATCCAGGTTTAGATAGTCAAGCTGTGATTAGTCCAGGTTTAGATACTCAGGCTGTGATTGATCCAGGTTTAGATAGTCAAGGTGTGATTAGTCCAGGTTTAGATACTCAGGCTGTGATTGATCCAGGTTTAGGTAGTCAAGCTTTGATTTGTCCAGGTTTAGATACTCAAGCTGTGATTGATCCAGGTTTAGATACTCCAACTGTATATATTTAAACTGTGTATCATTTCCAGGTTTAGATGCTTAGACTGTGATTAAAAGAATTGTTCTATCTAAAGATGTAGGAGCTAAAGCATCTGTAATAGTAAAAAAGCAAGGCTGTCATCACTGCCACCAGCTTTACTTTAGAAAGTTAGTACATGATAATAAGTCATAAATAAAATAAGTAAAATAAAATATACATACATTCCCATACATTCTGCACTTAAGTTGTTCACTGTGATGTAGGCCACTGTTCTGCACAGTGGCCCTCAGTAAAGCACATGAGTGTTCATTTCCACTAAAGAGGTGGAGATGTAGTGGACAGTGTATTGCTACAAATGATGAGCTTTCATATTGTCCATGTTAGTGTGTTTCCCTCCTTTCATGCAGTTGGCAGGATGCAGTGTGGAATGTGCACACCTTGGATCATGACAGTGAGGAAGGAGGAAGGAAGGGAGGGAGAGAGGAAGCACGGAGCATCCGCCGTATGTGTGTGAGCTAAGCCGATCTTCTTCCTTGGAGAGGTACGAAGTAAGAATCTGATTCACTCTCTGATCTAGAACAAATGTGACTCAATAGCAGTGTAACAGCCCGTGATTTAAGAGTAATATGACTCAATACTGTGGTAACTACAGGCGAAGAATGTTCATTATAAACCAGACAGTCACCATGACATGGCATAAATGCACTACAGAGCAGAACGCAGCTTACGCCGTGTTTGTTACACAGTAAGTGAAAATATGGTAATTAGTCTGAAACTGTTCTCAAAAAGAACATTAAACTAGAGATTATGAGTGAGTGTGAATTCAAAGAACCTTTTTTGTGGTTCAGAAAATAGTTTTTTTTCTGTGTGCTCTAGTAATTATGCTGTAGTTGCTTTAAAGGGTTTTAGTGGACAGACATCATATTATCTCACATCATTTATTATCTGTATTAGCATTATTTTTGTTTTTAATTAGGCTTATTAATATTATTGTGTGTAATCGCCATTGTGGAAAACATGTTTAGCATATAGTTCTTTAAGCCTTAGGCAACCTTTACATTATATGTACATGCATATGTATATATACATATATATACATATACACACATATATATATATTATGACCACCTCTCTGTTTCTACACTCATTGTCCATTTTCTCAGCTTCACTTACTGTATGCACTTTGTAGTTCTACAATACAGACTAGTCCATCTGTTTCCATCCTTTTACCCTGTTCTTCAGTGGTCAGAACCCCTGGAAAGCACTGATCAGTGTATCTGTGTGTGTTGAACTGGGTTTGAGAGAACTGACCCATGAGATAAATAGATTAATTGTCCTAAAACTGATCAAATAAATATAAATCTGTTTAATCTATGTGATTTGTGGTAAAAACTTTCATAGATTAAATTCAGTGGCCATTGAGTGGACAGTGTTTAAAAACTCCAGCAACACTGCTGTGTCTGATCTACTCATGCGTATATATATATATATATATATATATATATATATATATATATACAAGAATTGGAGCTGGTTGGACACAAAAAATACTAAACATAAATACTAAAAAATGTTATATATATAATTTTTAGTATTTATTTTTATCACATTTTTTAGTATTTATTGTGTCCAACTAGCTTCCATTCTTGTTTGTCAAAAAAACTGCAGGGATATTTTTTTGACACCCAAATGTGAGTCTTAGAAGTTGGTTACATTTTCTGCTTTTCTTAATCCATATAATCCCACACACATTCAGTGATGCTGAGGTCTGGACTGTGGGCTGACCAGTCCGTTGTTCTGAGAAGGCCAGCAGCTTTTTTGTTTGATTTGTCTTTTTGGTCTATCTTTTTTTCTCAATAGCATCTTCTTGACACCTACAGACTCATAGTTTTGAGTGGTCTTCTTACAGTGGAAGAGTGGAGCTTGATTTTCTCAACTCTCTCAAAGACGAAAGCTTTAGGTGCTGTTTATCTGATGGCAGCAGGTTTTGTACAGTTATAAAGTTTTTTTTTAGATGTTTTATTAATTCTTTGAACTTTTTTTTTTCCTCTTCCTTAAGCAGGTGGATTACCTTCTATCTAATCTTCTCAGAATATCTCCTGAAAATGAATAACTTGTAACCTAATGGCTGCTTTGACTGGACATTAAATAAATGAAGTTCTCTGAGTTTTATCTCATGGGATTCTTTTTGCACACATTTAAAGTAATTCCACACTAAAAGTGTGGAAGTACGTCTGGTATTAACTAGTGTCATACGTCATCATTCCCATCATCTGCTGTAGTTAAGAAATAAGATCATGTGAGTATTGTATTTACAGTCTGTGGGAGGTAGCTGGTGATGCCTACAGGATAATACCGTCAATTCTACAGCAGGACAAGACATGCAGCTTGTTTATGGGGTGTATCTCCTGCTGGAGCCCCACAGGTAGACAGGGACTGAGTAATTGTGTGAGAATGCGCTCCCACCCATACAACGGGGTGGCAGGGGTGCCAAACCGCTTCACCAAACCCATGGCTAAGCCATAACGTGTGACTCACGCTGGGGTTTAGTAACTTGATACAAAGGGCACCGTCCTGTCTGAGCCGAGTTGGAGCTGCTAAAGTAAGCGACTTCCGGCTCCTGCAGGGCTGATCTTTTATCATTAGCTGATTTGCGTCAGTCAGCCTTTCTCGTAAATCATTCATACCTGCTTTGCAGTGCACACTCAATAAACATTTGTTGACATTTATGTAAGGCTGTTACAAGGGTGTTACTAAACCTTCAAACCTATTAATTTCAGTGCCAATATCACAGCAGGTTGTTCTCTTAACTCTCTCCATTGTGTATATATCACACCCTCTTTTCAAATATTGTTTCATTTTTTTCTCATAGCTCATTTAAACAAGCAGGTTCTAAAGTTTCAGTTGATGGCACTCGTGTTCTTAACCCCTTAAATGGCCAGGGGCCAAAGTTTTATTACACTTCCATGACCTAAGAATAGCTCAGCCGGTTTGCATTGAAGTCCCTGTAGTTAGTCAATAATAAGCTGTAGTATGTAATAAGCCTGAGGAGTTAAGGGCTTAAGTAGACCGAAAAAACATACTTTACCTGTTTTTGCGATTTTTTTGACATTGCAATGAAAGGAACGAAATGAAAAAAGACTAAAACCTCAAACCTCAGTATACATAGTAAACTCTAAATATACATTAAGTCAATAAATTAACATAATTTATTAAATGAGTAAAGGTAGTTACATATAAATAATTATGGAATAAAAATGAAATACAGTACATAATAATAATAATAATAATAATAATAATAATACTAGTAATAATAATAATAATAATAATGAAATATTACACTCACATTTTCTAAGCTGCTTCTCCCTCAGGGTCACGGGGGGGATACACCCTGGACAGGTCACCAGTCCATCGCATTATATTAATTATAATATAATATAATTACACTCTTAAAAAATAAAGCATTCTTGATGCCATAGAAAAAACACTTTTCTCTCCTTAAAAGCACTTTTCGTGGGATGAATAGAGAACCATTTTTATAAATGACGTGAATGAATATGCAGAATCTTTTTCTAAATTCGAGCTCCACAAAGTAAAAGTGCCTTTGCACCAGCTGTTAAAGGTTCTTTACACTCACATGTCTTTTTCAAGCATGGCACCACTTTTAATTCTGTAAAAACCTTTCACTGGATGGTTCTTTAGGAAACCAGTTTTGCAAATCAGACATGTAAACGTGAAGACCCTTTTTGAAGTATTAAGAACCTCCACGCTATGAAGAGGGTTCTAAGAAGAACTCTAAAATGTATATAGAAGCTTTGCATTATCTAAAGGTTCCTTCACACTTGCAAGTCTCTTTTTATGCATGGTTCTTTAGGGAACCAAAATTGTTCTTCTTCTATAACATCAAAGAACCCTTTGTGGCACTTTTTTTCATTCCTAAAATTCAAATTGTTTAAAAGTGCTGTTTGCGCTAGGCTAAAGAACCACAGCTGGTTCCGTGAAAACCTTTCGATGGGCGGTTCTTCAAAGAACCATGTTTGAGAAGGTTAACTGTGAAGACCCTTTTCAAAGAATAAAGAACCTCCACATTATTTAGGTTCTAAGAAGAATTCTTAAATTGAAGCTTTGCGTTATCTGAAGGTTTCTTCACACGCACAAATTTCTTTTTAAGCATGGTTCTTTAGGGAACCAAAAGTGGTTCTTCTATGACATCAGTCAAAGAACCCTTTGTGGCACCTTTTATTGTCAGAATGCATTCCTAAAAATAAAGGTGCTTAAAAGTGTTCTTTGCACTATGGTTCCCTAAAAACCTTTCAGTGGGTGCTTCTCCAGAGAACGTTTTGAGAAGGATGACTGTGAAGAACCTTTTAAAAGTTTAAAGAACTTCCACATAATGTAGAGGTTCTAAGATGAATGGTATCATTGATGCAGAGCCATTGAAGGTTCCTCACATTCACAAAAAGGAACCAAAAGTGGCACTGCTCATCCTTTGTAACACCTTATTTTAAAAGATATTGCACACATGACCAGTAATAATGAGATGATCACCTTGACATAAGCCCTTTTTCGCTGCATCGCTTTTTAAAGATCATTCAGTGGGAGTGCAGTCATTGTTATAGAATAGACATTTTAATTAGAAAGGGCTAAATTCTCTTGATAACTCAATTGGCTCCTCTCGTGGAGCAGTTGGAGGGAGGCAGCGTTCACACCAAATTCCTTTCCAGCTAGAACGGCTGGTGGATGCCGGTCTCCATGGCACCCAGTGGAGCAGATGGAATCGACTCTCGGCAGTTAAGTGAAATGTAGAAACTTCAGTCGTCAGTTTCTAATCTGCCCCTGGCTCGGGGGTTTATGTCAGCTCTGCGCTGATATTAAGAGCTTCTCTATGAGTCACTCAGGTATTGAGGGAGAATACAGTGCCCGTGCGAGTGCTTTTTAAGGAGGGATTTTATTACTAATATTCTCATGTGCCATGGAAAATTTCCACACCGCCTCTGTAGTATCTCTGATATAGACACTTCCAAGAACATTTCTCCATGGCCACACAGATGGATAGCACATAAGTGTGCTAGATAAAAGCAAGCCTGGCTGTATAGATGCAGGAGGCCCATCTTTGCAAAGCATTTTACTGTGTGTCAAGTGGTTCCCTGCTGTATTTGTTTATGGCTTGGTACTAGAGCCAGAGGCCTGGAGCATAGAGGACAAGAAGACACAGGGTGACTATTCAGAAAGGCAATTTGAATGTGTCCCTTTTCATTCTGTTTTTCCTTCACTCCGTTGATCTGAAAAGGTCAGGGTTGACTGAGATAAATGTTTGTCATGACCTTTTCTTTTCACAAGGTGTTTGGGCATTACGCCATATTCAAATCAGCTTCATAGGTGGCAGTATTTTTTATTTTATTGATCACATTTCCCTCAAATACCCTGTTGGATGTTATGACAACTTTTGGATTTGTTTAATGGCCTTAAAAGAATCTGTAAGAAACAGAAAAAGAGTCTTTAAAGGTGCCAAAAAGGGTTCTTTAGAATGCTACAGAAGAATCTCCTTTGATATCCCAACTAACCTTTCAATGCATGGCTCTTAAAGGAACTATTATTGAAAATGTGTGAATGTGAAGAGTCTTTGCTTTATGTCAGATTCCTACAATGATTTCTTTCTTAAGCCAAAAACCATTTAGGAATGCAGCATGTAACAGTGATGCAGTGACATTACTTGCCAAAGACACTATGTCATGAGCACATGACATCAATGACATCATGGAGACAGAGATTACTCCGCTTCACCTTTGGCCTATAAGAGCATAATGCTCAGTTTGAGGAGGAGCAAGATAAAAGAGTGGCCTCTGCTTGAAGCCTTCTGGATCTACTATCAGTCCCTGCTATAGCCCCAAGGAGACCCTAGCAAAGCATAAATTAGCATTCCGTCCATGCCCCAGCATGCCCCTGGAGGACACCCGTTGATGTCATCGCCCGGCGCTTGCCTCAGAAGTTATCAAAGGAGCGATTTACTCCCATTACACACCATTCAGAGGTTTACATTTCTGACATACTTTCACTCTGGACGGCTTCACCCTCTGGAGATCCTTTTTCTCATTGGACTGAGAAGCTAAACTTGCCATCACAAGTCTCTTGTGATAGTCATAACGCCTGTCTTACAATGCAATTACAGCGTTGTTGTTTATAGAAATCTGCAATTATCTGTAAAATTTGTGGACCAGTTAAGTGCACGCATTAGTGACATTAGCCTGTTTAAAATCAACGTACTGTGCTAAAACTAAATTGCAGGAGCCAGTATCAGATCATGGCTTCACTAGGCCCCTGAGTTTCTTTGGAGGACACCTACACTTTGACATGAGCGCAAAAATAATGATTAAAAAAATTAATTTGAAAAATATATTTAATAAACAGATCGTGTACAGTTTGCACAAGGTTGGGGAAAAAAACAATAATTGGAAAAAATATTATAAATGCTTAATTATTGTGCAATAGCCTAGTGTCTCCTGCATAGCTTTTGCACTTTTTTGAGTAGGAGGGGTTTTATTTAAAATTCAGTTGCAGGTTATGGACTGAGGTTCCTTTATTTCATTCATTTACATATTCAAAAGCTATTTCTTCATCTAATTTTTGCATATGCAGTGGATTGTACCCTATCTTTGAGCTACCACAGACCTGGTGGTCTAAGACCCCTTGCAGTCAGGGGCCCCTGACCTTGTCATTACTTGAACCCTAGCAGTGACCACATACTTGCACTGCGGTGCCTCTAGTAAGGGTCAACAGACAGAGGGAAGCTGCCTGTTCCTGGATCAGCTCTGGATGTGTTGACTTTTTTCCCGTTGTTTCACTGAAGTGGTGGCCTGGGCTATGGCACACATGTGGCCCCCATGACCACCTGCACTGCCTCCACATTCCAAACAGTAGTGTGAGGGGAAGCAACATCATTGGAAACACCTGGGCCCGACCAGGCCATTAGCGCACGCCCTGCTGTAGCCCGACTCTGCCGGCTTTGTGCTGGCTGCCTACCCCTGCTGAGCGCAGGCCATATCCAGGCACAATAGAATAAATGGCAAATGCTACAGACTTGCAAATGTAGAACTACCGCTGGGAACCACATTGTGTGCTCTATTGACAGCGTTCATTGAGAGGGTGCTCCCACCTTTCATATATTTTCTGTTTATTCTTTTTTGTTAACATGCATGTGTTGTGTTTCTGAAGTGTTATTTGTTGTATTAATGTGGATGGCTTTGTGATTTGTTCATTTCAGGTTAGCTATTGTATTGCAGTGATAAGGTGGTGAAAACAGCTTGTGCATGCATAGCTATTATAGCATCGAAATATGGAGAATGAAATGCAGCGCGGGTGTGGGAAACACAGCTCAGTGTTCCTGTGAAGGGTTGCGTCAGTACTGTCACTGTTCATAGGAAGAGTCAATGAACAAAGTTCTAAAAAAGGAGGTAACACTTTAATGCTATAGGGCATTGTTCATAAGGCTACATGACACCTACATAAGCTTTCCATGATAACTAACATAAGTTACATAAATCTTTGTGAATTGGATTATTCCAATAGGTCTTGGCTGTCATTTTTTTTGTCAACTTTGATGTCAAATTGACATGACGTTTATATCAGGGGATATCAATTATTTCTGACATTAGTTTGTAACATGATGCTTTTTTGAGTAAAATGACATTTCTATTACATTTGTGTTTCTGAAGTGCATTACACTTTATTCACTGTAACATACATTAAGACATAATTAGATATCTTTAATATGACAAATGCTAATAATTGCATTATTGGCTGTAATAACCCACAAAAAAACACAAGAGCTTGTAATAACAAGCCTGTCTCATCTCATTAGTGTATAATTGGTGATATATCATTTCTACAGGTTCCAGGTAGAGCTGTGTTCCATATTTTCAATTTTTAGTCAACAGGAGTTAGAGGCTAAAGAGCACTAAACAAGTTTTCAGTAAATCTGCATCACAAATTTAATACTTATTGATGATTACACAAAAACCTGAATTCTTTCAGAGTTTCACTGTTGCTGCATTTGATTATTAAAACTGATTTAAACTTAAAATATTCCCAGTTTATATGTTTTTGGCTACCAAAATGCCACAAAATTATTTTCATGTTAGATTATGAGAAGCAAATTGACTTATTGAAAACTTATTTAGTGATTAGTGATGACTACTCTATGGAAGATTTCAGTGTTTCTGACTTATTAAACTCTTATCATCTGTAATGCTATAACCTCTAGAAGTCATTTTACCTGTATGATTAAATGTTGCCAATTATACTGCAATAATATGTGAATGTAGGTGATTAACTTGCAAAACAAAGTGTTTAATGTGCATAATTATGAACAATAATGGGTTTATTCATGATTTTGACATAACAGACCTCCAATTATGTACTAATACAGGTCATAATGAATAAAGCCTAATACACAGTGAATAAACTGTTTATAGGTATCTTATTTGGACTTCACTGAACAAATAAAAAGACCTCAAATAACCCCCAATATGTGTTCCTTAAAATAAAATCTTATTGTGGGATGGAATGGAAGGGAAGGTGTGGTTTTGTGTCACGTTTTAGGTTCGGGTGGGTTTATTTTTTGTGTTGTGAGAAAAGAGAATCTCACAGATGAATAATGACGCTAAGGATAGAGCACACTGTTGGCATATCCAGGATTTGGTTTTAATCCTTGGAGAAATTCTGACAGTCTGTCAAGTCTCATGATGGACCTTGCTGCCCTGTAAACACCATTACTGAAAGCATGTATACTCAAATAGAATACTCCACACTGTACGCTCTCCCCCAAGCAAATAATGAGAAACATGCAGCCATATCAATGTGCATTCCGTTTCTTTTTATTGTGTTCTTCATATTTGTACACATTTAAAGTGTGGATCATTACTCACCGTTTCACTTTTTTGAACTTGGAGGTAGGGTGAGAAGAATGCTTGGCCAGCCTGAAACCCAGCAGACAATGTAGCTGTAGATTGTACCACACAGAAATCTACATTGTATGCCAGGTTCAGGACAGCACAAAAGGATCCATCCTTCGCGCTCGCGCGAGGGAAAAAAGTGACGGGTCCTCGGCTTCACGTTCATTATTTCTCAGCCGTCAGCAACTGAAGGCATTCACGCAAAACACACAGCCGCTGTGACAGCCTAATCACATAGAAAATGTGACATCTCGCCTTTGTCCTTTGTCATTGAATCACTCAAACTGAATCTTCAACAATCAGCAGAGAGACAATGGCTGGATCCATTCATTGGTGCAATGCCGCTGTGTCAAAACATGAGTCTGCAGTAATTTGGGGTTGCTTCAACAATGCCTCCATATGGCAGAATGTATGTCAAATTATTTGCAGAAACAATAGGGCAGAAAACAGCACACTGATAGAGATGTACAAAGAGGTCAAACGTCTAATGCAGAGACACCGTTCTGGTGGTAGTAGCTAACGCAGGGGGGAGGGGTCCAATAAGGGCCTTCTTTAGTGCCTGTAACACAGAAAGAGCGCTATTCTGTGTGGTCACAGGATGAAGCCCACATTGTGATAACATACCACACAATCTGAAAGGAATGTGCCAACAGGAAGTCGAATGCCATCAGAGACCCAGTAGCCAGATGTAGCTGCTGATTGCAACACAGGATCTACACTGACTACTGAGCACCTCATGAACAAACCAGCATGGCACAGGAGCTTCACCACCCGGCAATGTCTTCATCATCCAGTCTTCATCAAAGTCTTCCTCGCCTTCGCAGCCTTCGGCCACTGAGAAAGAGAGGAGGGGAAAGAGGTGGTTAGGCAATATGAAGTCGTGAGGACAGTCCCTCTTTAGGCTTGTGTTCAGAGCAGCGGGGTGGGTGTGGGGATAATTTCCTGATGGGCATTTCTAAGCACGCTGTTAAGACTTGCAAATAGTTCTCATTCTTCTCCATTAGCCTGCAGGCAGGAAGGTAGACAGACAGAAGCTGTGGCTCCGCTGCATGTGAAGCGCTTCTGTGCTCATCGCTCCTTGTTAACCAATCAGACCTGCTCCGGCTGGGGGGGGGGGGGGGGGGGGGGGGGGGGGGGCAGGCATTTTCTGTTCAGACAATGCTTTGTGCTCTTATGAATGAGTCGAATTCAGAAATGCTGAACCGAGTATTTAAATACAGTGGCCTCCAAAAGTATTTGGACACCTTTTCACCATTGGTAAACTTTTAACAGAATGATATAAATTCCAACCAAGCATAGAGGTGGAAACGTCAATGTCTGGGGCTGTTATTCTTATAGTGGTGTCTGTTTTGCATAAGAACACCTCGTAACTTATATTTTTTAAAATTGTCTTACACTTTTGCATATGGCTGTACGCGGTATTATTGTATATGGTGTCACCTCTTGCATGTCAAAGATAAACCTCCATTGTATGTAACTTCAATGAATAAAAAACAATGATTTTTGATTCTGACTTACACATTTGGAAAGAAATGGAAAGACCTTTTTATGACCCTGGACAAGGCTAAAGATCACCACTAAGAATTGCAGGAATGATTGAGGCTTGATCTGCATAGTCTTTGACCATTGTGAACCAAAATTTTATAACAAATGTAGTCACAAGAAGTTAATTCATGACACTCTAGCATAAAACCAGCAGTAAACCTTTGCAATCTCTTTCAAGCTTTTGCTGGGACATATGCAAGTACAGTCAAAACTAGACAACACTTGGGGATGTCCCCGTCCCAACATGCTGACCTGTGCTGTACCAATCTGCTTCATCGGATGCTATAAGACGAATGTGAAAGTTTGTATGAGATTATGGTAATTCTTCAAAACAACCCTCCTCACCCCTGAGTGAATTCAGCAGACAGAGCGGATGAAGGCGCTCTCTCCGCACCCTCTTGTAATGGCTCCAGCTCAGCATACCTGAGACCTTGTGACTGTATTGATCAAACATTCTTTGACCAGCTGATGGTCACTTGACTCCAATTTTTCTCCATTAAGGGAAATGCTCTCCCTCTCCGTCCCCCCTCTGAATTCCAGCACTTTGTCCCTGCTATTGCTGTCAGCGTCTAGCGGCTGCATACATAAGCAGCCTCTGGCACAACCTCTGGTGGGTAATGCTTGCCCACATGCTAAGGGTGGCACAGAGATGCAAAGAGACAGTATACACTCTCCTGCACCATTAAACTGCTTGGCCAAACCATAATCTATACTCCATACAAAGTTACTAGGATAAAGCTATAAGGCTCGGTATTCAATAATGAGCTGTCCACTGTCATGGCAGAGGTCCCTAAAGAGAAATGGTCAGCGTGAGCACTGAAGAAAAAAAAAAGTAAAAAGTCAGACTTGTCACTTCCAAGAAGCTAGTGCAAAAATTGCAACATGTTGACTAAGTGGAATGTGTGTTTGTGGTCTGATTTATAAGCTGTGCTGACAACACATTGTGGTATTTTAAGACACTGTCAGCCATATAGCTCCAACATGAAACTCTACAATGCTATAGCTTAGTAGTCTGTTAATAATGGTTAATAATTACTAATTACTTCTCTCAATCTGTAAAGGGATACTTATGACATAACGAAATCTTTTTACTCATTACTTTGCTTCTGCGTTACTGTTGTCTCTAAAAACCAATTAACTGACTGGAAAGAAGAAGGGAAAACCCAATAGCATTTTCAGTACTTTACTTGAAAAGCAAATAGCCAATCACTGTAAACATCATTTAGAAGGCCTGTTGCTATCTGTGTCTTTTAGCAACACATAGCCAGTTAAGCTTAATTAAAAATATCACCAGCCTATGCTGTTTTAAAACATAGAAATTCATCACTGCAGACAGGTAAAAAACTGCTACCTCAAAATAAAATATTTATGAATAAAATGTAAGGCTTACAGAGCTGTTCTTGTTCCTGTTATCCATCAGTTTCAAATTAGCATGGTTTGATGCTAACTACTTTCAGAGTTTATGCCGCTTCCCCTATTCCCTCTGTAGTTCTTACATTCACAAAGTTGCACAGTCAGCTGTTGCAGGTTTGTGCATGCAAATGCACATTATGTACAAGAACATGGATGGATAATCTATATAGAGGAAATTTACGCTTTAATTGCATCATCACATTACTGTAACACATTTCTTTGTGCTATGTTACCTCCAATGCTGAAGATGTGGTAGGCTCAGGCTTGCCATTTCTACAAATGTTCTAATTGGTTCCAAACCCAGTTTAATAAACTCTGTTGATAGTTAGTTGGCTGAAAAGTATGCGTACTGATACTGAGTGTCAAAGCAGCTGCTAGAGTAGGGGTTTAATGCTAGGGATATATTGTGCTAGTTGATATTACTAGCTGAGTATCAGATATAAACTCATAATCTTTGGGTTAATATTCATCACTTCAAACGTGTTTGTTTGCTTGTCATTCAAACTAAATTTCGCCCCCGATGCACATGATGGCAAAGTTATATGAGCAAGTGATATGTGGTATGTGTGTGGTGTGATGGAGGAAAGTATTGCCTTAGGTTCCCTAGGGAGGTATTTGCTTCCTGCTGCAGCTCTGCTGTCGGCCCCTAGGGACAAGCCCCCACCCTGGAGAACTTAATAATGACCTGTAGACACCAGGAGGATTCTGGCACATTCCTTCATAATCTTCCAGAAATAACATTAAGCCGGGGGCTGGCCAGCCAGACAATACATGGACAGAGAAAGGCCCAGTGGAATCAGGGTGATGTCTTATGTAGGTTAGGAAGAGGTACAGTCTGTAATCTTGTCCACAATGTAAATTATTTTGAACTAGGTATCAACTGGAACTCAGCAAATCAATAACGTTTAGAGTGGTTCAGATGCTGTGTAGTACTTTTACACTTTAACCGCTTAACAAGCCATGGGTAAGTCCAAAGTTTTATTACACACTTTTATAACCTAAGAATAGCTCCATTAGTTTGCATTGAAGTCTCTGTAGTTACTGAATAATAAGCCTTTGTATGAAATAAACCTGGAATGTTAAGGGGTTAATGGTTATCACTTATCACCACTCAATGAATTATTATCTTGAATAGGTTATTTGGTGTTTTTTGTGAAAACATTTGTGTAATTTAAAATTTTGTGTAATACATAAAACCGACACACCTATGGATACATTTTAAGGGCTTATGCCAACAAGCATCAGTTGTCACAACATTTTCTGGGGTAAAATAACATCGAAATTCAGCCTTTATCACAACTGATGCTTGTTGGAATAAGCCTTTATGCTAATGAAGTTTTATATCAGTTGGCATGAAGGGCTTATGTAGGTTTAATATAGCCTTATGATTGCTACTCTGCAGGAAAGTGTTATTATTATTTTTTCCTCTACCTGTGTGAATCATGTGATAATATATGAATAAAGATGCATTTTCAGGTATGTTTAGGCATGTCATTTCTACCAAATGTTCAGCAACAAATATGTCACTGCTGAAGTTTCTCATTTTTATATATAAACAAAATATATTACACATGTAAAATGACTTACTTAAGAATTTGAAGTGATTGTTTGTGAAGTGAACTGGACCTTGTGAACAATCTGGACCTGCAAGAAAGAAAAACACTGAGTAAATATTAAATTTAACACATTTAAATATAAATATATTCCAAAAGCTTCAGAAAAGCTGTAGAACTCACTCTGAGCGGGCTATTGGTAAACTGACTAAATGACAGCCAGTAGGCCCATTGCTATCTATGGCTATTGTTGGGTAGAAGTATTAATGGTCAAGGTTGACATATAATGGGAGGAGCATGACCCTCTAATAATAAAAAATGGAATCCTTAGGAATGAGAAGGAGCTGAACCAAGCCAGCCCTCTCAAAAAGCATGAAGCTTAAGCTAATCTATCAATGCTCCACAGGGAAGATCTTTCTAAGCCAAAGAACACTGCATACTGACTCTTCTGACTAAGAGATCTGCGACAAATCTACCTTCATCTACTTCCAAAGAGATAAAGACATAAAGAAGAGAACAAGGTGCTATCACCCACTAACGTTACAGAGACCAAGACTGATTCAAGGAACCACTGATTCAAACCATGTCTCATCCAAGAGTAGATGATCAAAAGGAAACAAGTACTGAGCTTAAACCTAAAGAAAAACAGAATCCTTTAGGATCAATCACAGCAAGACTGAAGCCACCAAGGTGTGCAGAGATGTTTACTGTTCAATCAAGTGAAATCTACTACATAGCTTCTTTAGAAGGTGGTAATAATACAGCATCAATTATCATAATCAATCAATTATCACTGTAAAAATATTCAACAAAAAATGTGCTATTCATTGGCTGTTTTTAAATATAAATGCTTGTTAAATTACTTTTATTGCCTATATTCCACAGCTGTGTAAATAGCTCCCTCAGACATATTTATGTAGGTAATGTATTTTTTAATGATTCTGAATCAAACCAAAACACTGAACTGAATTAAGTCTTTGAGAAATTTCAGCTTGTGTGATGCTTTGAATCGTTTCCTAAACAATCATGGGCGAATTAGATCATGCGGTCACAGATTTACACCCTTACTTAGGAGCAAACTTCATTCTCTTTTTTGGATTTCTTCTCATTACTCACATTCATCTGTTAAGAAAACGTCCTCTGAATGCTCCTTAGAAATATCTGCTAACACTAAGAAATGCTGACTGAACTTGCGTTTCTCTCTATCAGCAGTGCGTAGCTTTGAGCTAGCTGTGGATCGTGTTGATGTTGTTGGTGAAGCAGATGTCTGGCAGATCCACAACTCGCTTTTTGGGTACTGCTCACACTCCTCACTATTTTTACTATCTGTGCTCGAGGGCTGAAAGTGGGTGGGGAGGTGAGAGGAGGGAGGGGGTGGCGGGGGTAGCCTTGCTGGCTGGGCTATTCCTGGAGCCCCAGCATGTTTCAGTTGATGTGGGTTTCCTCTGAGCTGCCTAAGAGATGACTGAGCCTGACCACATCCACATTTCGAGAGGAGCAAGAGCCGAGCCCCTGACCAAAGTTCTGTCAACGTGCTCTGCCACCGAACAGGAACTGAATCATTACCCTCTCCCAGCAGAGGAGGTGGGGCAATGGTCGGGGGGCAGGGGATGAGAGAGGGGGGGAGTAAGTGCTAATGGGTGTGCAAGTGTGTGTGTGCGTGTGTGTGTGTGTTCCTCTTTGGGTGCAAGGCCAGGGTTACACGATACAACCTTCATGCAATGTTTGTCATTTGCAGTACAGTTCTACTTTGCTTGCTTCAATTGGTCAACCAATTGAAATCACTACTATCTCATGCAACCCACTGTAAGCAATTTCCAATCAGTGAGCTCAATAAGGTCAAATGACTAAGCACAGAATATTTGAAGTTAATCAGGAGACACTGGACAGGTGCGCCAGTAAACAAACAACTGTTTCATGAAAAAAACATGTACAATACAGCTGCATGAACAGCTGTCTACCAGCCGTGAGACCTAATCTACATAAATACTTCTTTGTGCAACTCCATCCTAATGGGGTATATTAGGGATGTAAATGATTAACCAGTTAACCGGTAACTGTTCACTGACAAATGCACAATTGTTCAACCAGCTAAAATGTTAATTTAGTTCTATTTATTTACCAAAAACAGCAGCTCTTAGCTGAAGTGATTTAACATTCAAATTGAGGAACATTTCTGAACTGTACATTTGAGGGCATGGTAGGAAACTTTTTACTAAAAATTGTTTTTAGGACCACTTTGAGAGTGAATGACTAAAACAATGTATCATATCCAAAGCAAGCAATGACATATTTCGTCCATGTTCTCTGAGAGAATGTGATGCATGGCAGTGTGAGGAAATCACACATGAGTGCGTAAAATTAGGACATTAGGACAAAATTAGGACAATAGTGCATTGAGCCAAAGATAGCCCCGGTCATGGCATTTATGTTAGTTTTAACTTGAGCTAGTAATGATTGATAAATATACCTATAGAACTTTAGACTATAAAACGTTCAGTAGACCATCACAAATTATTTCATCAGCTTTTTAGGTTGCATAATCGTGAACACATTATATTGGGTTTTCATTTCAGTTATGTTTAATCGTGTTTTGGGCCAAATTTATCCTGGCCCCACTTATCAGTAGGATTCCACAACCATACAAGGAACACATTTTAATATCTTGTTGCATTAATCCAAAATTCAAAGTTGGTGTGTGTGCTGATAAGTCAGGGCCGGCTCTTCCATTAGGTGATATAGGCAAATGCTAGGGGCGCCATCTGTCCAGGGTGGCGCTGGCGTGCATGTTTTTTTTGTTTTTTTTTACACATGAACAATGAATAAATATGAAAACAAGCAAAGTCCACATAATCCTAACTTCATTGTATAATAATATTAGTCAAATTAATGATTATTACAATAATAACACACAACACCTATCAGGTAATATAATATGGTGAATTAACCATATGTATGTTGTACAGTAAAAGTTCCTTTCAGAAAAATAGTTACTAGCTAGCAAGTGATAGCGTCAGTTACCCCATTCCCTAAACTCATTAAAGAAATTTGAAAAGACCCCCCCCCCATTTTCACTAAATAAGCAGGTCTTAATCCTCCTTGATTAGAGACTCTCTACAATAAGCAGAAAGTTGTTCTCTGCACTACTTTATGTAAAATAGTTTTAATATATTTTTTGTGCAACACCTTTATATTTATTCATTGTTATACAGTTATATTTATAATTCATTTACTTTTTACTTTTTGTTTCTTTAATACTGATTTTACTGTTTTACCATTGTTTTTGTTCTAAAATAAAAAAAAACTCAAAAACATAAAGCTTTGCAGTGTCTGTGTGAGTGTATAAACCCAATGATTGATAATGCAGGGGGCACTAACTAAAATCTCGCCTAGGGCACCACATTGGCCAGGGCCGGCTCTGTGATAAGTGCTCGTACAACAGGTGTGTTAGAATAGCTTTGAATGCAGCTCAGCCACTCAGATTTCAGAACTGTAACTACTGATAGTCTCATAACAGTTGTTTTGATTAGCTTCTTTCTTGACTTTAGGCCTAACTGACTAGGCTGACTAATGATGGTCAATTCTTGATTAAAAGACCTCACCAAAATAGTGTATTTAATGTCAATTAAAAAAAACCTTCTTAACCTCTTAACATTTTTCTCCAAGATAATAAATGGGGGCTAGTGGCATTTAGATCATAATGGAGGTACAAGCAAGACCTACAGCCTGTTGCATGTCATAGTTACACATTACAGTGATCATTTAAAAAGAAGTGCACGCTGTCCTGTGATATTTCACTAAAACTTTTATCAGGAGCCTTACTGACACAATCACAGCCAACTGGACATTTTTTTGCTACTTATGGCACTGTAGCAGTACTCCCACTTTAATGTCAACGTGGCTATATCTCTGCCAGTCAGCACTCATACTCTGGCCGAAATCGATTTTCTTCTGAAGACCCTCACTGCGTTCTCTGTCTTCCACACCTTCCTGTCCCAACGGTGGAAGCCGTCTAAAAAATGTCGGTTACAGTTTCTGTCAGGACTTCCTGTGAAGATACACTTACGAGCGCCTTGAACATGGCTCTGTTCCCAGAGCAATCCGCACAAAGAGGGTGGGGGTAGGGTGGGGGTATGCCGGTCAAAACACAGACATATCGCCTTTGCCATGAGGTGGACCCTTTTCATTGCAGAAGCTGACAGGTTGTTGTTAAAGTCTAATTCAATTTGAAGAAAAGCCAGACTTCAGCTGTGACAGACTCGGTGAAGGCTTGTGTCTGGGCGGCCTGGTGTTGATAATTTCCTTTGATAGGGTTTCACTGATACAACAATATTTAGAGGTTCACCAGGGATCTGAGCCTTCATCAGAGGCCTGGGAGAGATTAATTTCAGTCCCCTAAGCCTACTCGCCCCACACATGGAGAGGCAAGACACAGATCCCTGCTCGTGTGTTCGCCTTTCCACCAATTAGCATGTAATTTCATTAGCCCAGGAGCCTATCAGATAAGGCCATTTGCTCTGAAATTGGAAGGGATCAGCGTAATTGGTTCTGACCAGTTTCTAAAATGTTGCTAACCAGTGAGAGGCCAGGGGAAAGGCACAGTCTCCATTTCTCTTAAGAGGTCATGGAACATGAGAGTTCCCTGCCATTGAAGGCTGGCTGACAGGACGGCTGGGATGTCCATGTGCTTTATGGCTCTTTAATGTGGCTCTTATTAAAGTGAAGCTCTATGGATGGGTCGAGTTCAAAGTGAAAGGCAATCCTTCACCGCTCGGCTAAGTATAGTGACGTACCACCCATTGAGGATAGAGCACACACTCAACCTGCCGTCCAGGTTGAGCCATTGGAAACTTCACTATTACAGTTCTGCTGAGAACAAACCCCTTTGCAGTGTTGATGGGAGCGGGCTGGCACACTGCAGAGGCTACAGCCCCTTTACGAGCTCTTGGAAGGGTCACGGACTTGAATGAAGGAATCTGGCTCATCAGAACACCACTCACACACACTCTGGACCTTAAATCCTCCAGCGTGAATGACTCCCCGAGTTGCCCCAGGTTCAGCTGCGCTCTTGAACCACGCTCAAGCGTATAGCATTACGCCTAAATGAAGGCCGATAAATTCTGCTCCATTAGAGCAGCACAACTCCTTAAAATAGCAATAATGCTCACTCTGTTTCAGAGCATGCTGACCCTGCCGCTGATATCTGAACCACATCCACCCCAAGCGCACATCATGAAGGCAGTAAAGAGTTTTGGGAGCAGATTCTCAGTGGGGCTGCCAGTGCTCCAGCTCCAATGCTTCCGCCAAAAGCATCCACAAGGCTGTTTCAGGGGCCTACAGAAATCAGAGCCTTCAACAAAACATGCATTCTGTTTGAACAGCTCTCTCTCTCCCTTGAGATAGAAAAACCTCAAGAATATACACTGCAGCCTGGAACTATTTGGACAGCAACACAGTTTTTGTTGTTTTGGCTCTGTAGTCCAACACGTTGGACTTGAAACAAAACAATGGCTCTGAGGTTGAAGTACATGCATGTCAGCTTTAGTTTCAGGGCATGTATATGTTTATTGAATCATGTAGGAATCCCAGCTTTTTTATGCATACCCTCAAATGCAAATCCCTTCTAACCAATGACTGCTAAATATATATAAATATATACACACACACACACACATAGAAAGAAAGAGTTTTTTTTTAACATAAAAACCTTGGTGCTGATTAGCCAGACAAGACTATAATGCTATCATTTTCAGTTCCTGATTCCTGATTGTTTCATTGGGTTTTTGTTGACATTGTTCTTTATCAATGGTTAATTTTTTTTGTCAATGGTTGAGTAATTGATCTAGCCAGCCAAAAGCATTCTAAACTCCATAGCTGATTTATCTACAGTTTTCATGTCTTACTGTGAAGTAAAGTGCATCCAATACATTTTGAGGCATGTGGTTGAATCTGAGCTGCTAGGATGTTCCTGAGATGTTTCTGTGCACTTCAGAATTCATCAGCTGACACATCCTCAATAAATACATGTAACCTGACTTTTCTGTTCTTGAGACTTAACAGTGGTTTGCATGTTGTGCCAAATCTACTGAGGTTGCAGTGGTGTATTCTTTATTTTATGATAATCACTACTTCCTGGAACGTTTTCTTGATATTTTAAATTGTTGAAGATATTTTTTTTCTTTATAATTGAAAGTAGGGATGAAAGATATATTATTGAAAATAGGCCTGATTGGAGCTGGCCAAGCCAATTTAATGTTGGCATATTTCAGTATATTATTTCAATTAAAAGTTCTAGAAATATGCTATTGTGTTTATCCTACGCAGTGTGATGTGTGAGTTTAAAAAGTCTAATTCAAACAGATCAAGAAAAAAAAAAGCATACAAGGCCAGTCACAGACATCCTAAGTGAAAGCATTTGTTGGCCATTCACTTTTGTGGTCTTTCATGGTCATTCTTGCATACTTTCTTTTTAACAATGTACCAAACAGTTGATTTTAACAGCTAGTGTTTTGGTTATGTCTCAGATTGATTTATTCACATTCCACAGCCACATGATTTGCTGGCATCAACACTTATTTGGTCCTTGTGTTGAGAGACAACAGCAACAGATTCCAGATGCAAACACCACATCTAGAATCAACTCTAGACATTATTGTAAGTTTTTTTACATGAACTAATGATGTAGCTACACAATAAACAACTGAGACACCAATTACATATGGCCCCCTAAAATGGAGGGGAGCTAAGCATAAAAAGGGCTGGAATTCCTATATGACTCACTCAATGTAGATTTAAACTGTCTTGGATTAGAGCTGACAGTCTGCACTTTAACCTCATATACACTGTTTCATATCAGATCTGTGCTTCAGTATAGCGCCAAAACAACAAAAACTGGTGAGAGAAAGACTGGAGAAAGATCTCCATTGATTCTTCTTTTCCATGACATGTTTCCACTTGTGGAGCCTCTTCCTGACCACCCTGGGCTTACTGGAATTCAGTGCATCTCCTGTGTGTTGCCCAGGTGGGGAAACACTGCCCAAATATGGGCAAGCTGACACACACAAAGCAGGGTGTGTGTGAATGTGTGCCCTGCCATTACCTGAGCACTCACGTCACACACACATACACACCCAACTCTCAATTTCACACTATCGTATCTCCTACCATATCTCAACTGTAATTACCAACAGCAGTTAGGTGTGATAACAAAAAGGGAGGAAATGCAAGCAGCTTAAGGCATACTGGTCTTCAAGACCATGCATTTTTAAGCTTGAGAGACTTCAGTTGTTGTGTAAACGAAGAAGTGTAAGGCCAGCAGAAAGAGAAAAATCTTTTCTCACCTTACTCATGTTATATAACCTTGACCCTATGGCAAATTTATGGTGGGCATGGCACAATGACCTACTTAGTGACATCACTGTTGCAGGTACACACCCCTATATACATATACGTGTTACCTTAAGCTCTCCACCCTGATGGAACGTGCCAACGTAAGCAAAGCACTCCCCCTTCCACCTGCCACTCCTGCCACAGTGAGTGTAGGTGTAGCGTATGACAGAGCACAAGTGAAAAATGAGCATTCTATTCTCTCTTCCAAAAAAAAAAAAACCTAATGGTTCACCATGGCCACCGAAACTTCAACTACTGCAGAAGTGTGACCTCAAAAACTCCATGATGACACAAATCAACATGTACACATTTTATGCTACTTACTGTCAAAGCATCAGGGGTATGATTAGACAGAATAATGTGGCTAAGAATTTTGCTAATGAGGAAGGGCTGAATTCTTTTATCTGTTCCAGTCCCCAAAGTTAATCAAGTCATCAGAATACTATCTGTACATCAGGTTTTTATCAGAGACAGCGGAAGCCCTGTAACATGATAAGACTGTGCTAGCACTTAGACCAACAGCAAGCACTTTCTCAGACGGAAGCGTGCCAGTTTGTGACTTTCACAAACCAACTCGCCTTCCTTTTTTTTCTTTTTCCTTTTTTTCACGTAGGGTAATCCACAGAAAGAACGCACGTGTAGGGCGGCCGTGTGAACGGAGCCTGCCTGAGCTGGAGGGAGGGGTTTGGGAGTGGTTAGTATTGTGTAGCGCCAAAGCACAAAGGGCGTGAGGGTGTATGAGGCTGAGGTGGGAGGGGGCCGCACCTTCCGGTGAGAGCACGGCCGCACGCACAGGGGTCAACGTGTGACCGGCGCATTCCTTTCTGGCGGGACGAGGCGTTGGTCCAACAGAAACGCGCACACACCCTCCCCACGCCCCACAGCCTGCTCCTCTATTTCCGGTTGGGGTCTCCGATGGTGGCCACTAGCCTTGAGGTCTAATTTTAGGGTGGCCATTGTTTGCAGTAGTTTCCGGCAGGAAAATAATTAGGTTAGTGTGTGAGATGGCAGCCTAGCAGACTTTGCCCATTTTCTTTTAGTCAGTATAGCTGAGTTGCAAAGTGACTTAGTAAGTTAGCAGTTAGCAGAGACGTTTGTGGCAAATATCTGCACATTAGTTACTTTTAGAATATTTTAGAATATTGGGGTATCTCTCTCTCTCTCTCTCTCTCTCTCTCTCTATATATATATATATATATATATATATATATATATATATATATATATAAATCATTATCTGACCATTATGTACTAGACCAGTATATATGCAAAATACAGACCATACTGACCAACATATTGCCATATTGTCATTTTAAGCCTTTAAATAACACTCTTAAAGCACTCTTGGAGTTCTTTTGTAAATAGTTTCTTTGTAGGCGCAATGGGCAGAACCTCCTGAATGTATAAATGGTTCTGTGCATGGTAAAATGGTTCTACTCTAAGATGAAAATATGTCAGACGTCCCTGAATTCCATAGCTTTGAAATTACTCAACTAGCTCACGCAAGCTTTTTGGTGGTTTACGAAGGTCAACTGTGCATTTGCTCTGGATGCTGAAGAATAACAGCTGGACAGGAGTTCGAGTCCAGCATGGCTGTCTATACATACTCTGTGTTTGTCCAGTGACTAAGTCCACATAGACAAACACACGTAGCCCAGACCTTTCGACCACTGATTCATTCTGCGCTCTGAGCCGTACAGACTCATGAACACATACGCACACACACGGACACACAGCCTCGCTGGCCCAGCGTCACTGTAACAGCTGGTCAGTGAGAGGCAGAAGGTACTGTAAATCTAAACACCAGTGTCTCCACCCACCCAGTGACAGCCAGTGGGCCGGCCGGCAAACCAGAGAGTTTGTCCTCTGATTACCCGAGAGTGACTGACCAATCAGAACTGGCTTTTGGCTGGCCCATTCATAAAGAAGTGGCATTGTGCTGTGTAGGATACTGTATACATTGTTCCTCCTTCTGAGTTCACTAGAAGCAGCCGCAAAGCCATGCGCTTACTCAGTAGGGGGACACCCGGGGGGAGAGAAACACATTGTGACAGCCACCATGGGGGATCCCCCCCCCTGAAAAAAAAATTTAAAAAGGCACTACCACATGTAAACCAGCTTTGTGTCAGCCTTAAAGCGAGAAGAAGCAGTCACAGCACAGATCAGCCTGACCTATCTTGTCAGCTCAAGAATCAGTTTCAGTTACAGTAATTTCCCCCTTATAAGGTTCCTCATGTGACACATTGAGAAAAACGAGAACACTTCATAAATGGCAGTCGAAGCCACACTCACTAACATACTCAGACTCATACTCATGAACATACAGCCTTAACATATAACTTTCTTTCACAGTCATTTCAAAATTGTAAGATTTGTCAGAGTCCCTGTCCTGCGCTCTCTTCAGTTTCAGAACAGTTCTCAGCCTAGTTATCACAAATCTGAAAACAATTTCTCAATTTTAACGTGCACCATATGATATCCATTAGTAGCCAGCCCTGTGCTTTCTTTTTTTTTCTTCCCCCCTTCGTTCACTTACTCAGTCTGGGTGAAAGGAGTATTTCCTGATGGCTGAACGGTGTTGCCTGTGCATGTGCCGGGTCTCCTCCGACTGCCCCCCCAAGTCCAGCCTCTTCTGGAGCCGCAAATGGATAAAGGGAGCGGGAGAGGGAGAGAGACAGCAAGAGAGATCAGATTCACAGGCTGTCATTGCTCCGGAACTACTGCTAACTCACTGCTGGAAAATAAAAGACGTGCTCCACTCAGCTCGGCTCAATTACCGGCATTCTCCGTAGGAGTGCCAGCCCCTGAAACGCTCTGTCTCTAAGTCTCTCGCTCTCTTTCGTCCCCTCTCTCTCTCTCTCTCTCTCTCTCTCTCTGTCTTTCCAGTCACATTCTTCGGCGTCTAATCAGTAACAGTCTTAAAGTGACAGCAGCAGCAGTAGCCATAGCTGTGGTGGTGGTGGTGGAGCCAGAGGTGATTTCTCTCCTCTTCAGCCAAACACCTCTCTCCGCTGCTTCAGCCAGAGCTGACTATCACCCTTATCACTGTCATCGGATTTAAAAGCCTAGCCTTCCCTCCCTCCTCCCCTCCCTCTCCCTTTCACATTTACATTGCTTCCCTCCCTCTAGAGCCACCCTCCCTTCTCTCTCTCTCTCTCTCTCTCTCTCTGTCTCTCTCTCTCTCTCTGTCTCTCTCTCTCTCTCTCTCTCTCTCTCTCTCTGTCTACCTCTCTTTCTCTCTGCTCCTCTGCTCGGGTGGTTAGACGCTGCAGGCCGGCTCGCTGAGGTTTTATAGCTCTGCTCAGAGGGGCTGAGCATTTTTGCCGGCAGCCTATCACTGTTCAGGGCAGTGTCCTGTTTCAGCACTCTGAATTGAGAGGTTAGACAGAGGACACTCATTGAGAAAAAAAACGGCGCAAAAGGGTAGGAGTGGAGAATTGAAAGAGAGAGCAAGACAGCGAGAGAGAGAGAGAGAGAGAGAGAGAGAGAGAGAGAGAGAGAGCCGCAGATCCTCCAAAGCAGGAAACTCCCCTGCCTACAAGCCTGAAGAATGGTCAGTGTCTCTAAATAAGGCCAACGTCTGGCACTCTCTGTCCAGCCGCTTCCCCCTCGCTCAGTGAGCCTAATGAGGCTTTATGAAGTACAGCACCGCTCTCTCCACGGGAACCCTCGCAAACCTCACACGCAAGCTATGACTATGTACAGCTGAAGAAATAAACCCCTCACCGTGCAATAGTGCTTCGCTTTAGACATTATGCCATAAATATTAACCCCTTAAATCCTATGCTCAAACTAATCTTAGGATTTATTATCTAGTAATTACTGTTAATTACACAGTAACTACTATGGAGCCAATATATAAGGTATGCAGCTGTGGAGCTGTAGGAAACTGAAAGGGTTAACACATCATTGCTGCCATAACAAAACTTTGTATCTTTGAAATGGTAACTTAAAACTTTTAATGAATGTTAATGTCACAAGATAGTATTCCATATCATTTTAGTGCATTTCTGTTGGTACGTCTCTGAAATGATAACTTCAAAAAATTTGTTATATCTAATGTGACTGATTTCTGTTGGTCCATCTCAGAAATGATAACTTGAAGCTTGTAATATATGTTAATGTGACATAACAATATATCACATTGTTTTTCAAACTTTTCTATCAGTCTATCTCTGAAATGGCAACTGCAAATCTTTTTATACATGTTAAATTGACAAAATAGCGTTACAAGTTTTAAATCATTTCCTTTGGTCCATCTCTGAAACAGTATCTTAAAACATTTTAATATATGTTGTTGTTACAAGACTGGGCCTTGTCATGTTCAATCATTTCTACTGGTCACCTCTGACATGGTAACTTAAAAGCTTTTAATATATGCTAAAGTGACAAAATAGTAGTTCAAGTCATATTGGGTCTGGTACATTGGTCCATCTCTGAAATGGTAACTAAAGAGCTTTTGATATGTGTAAAAGTGATGACATGGTATTTCAAGTTATTTTGGAATATTTCTATTGGTCCATCTCTGAAATGATAACTTAAAAGCTTTTAATATATGTTAATCTAACAAGACGGTGTTCCATGCCCTTTGGATTCATTTCTATTGATCCACTCATCATGAAATGGTCATACAGTATGAAAATCAGCTGGCATTTCCTAATGACATTAATAAAAGAAACAAAGAAAACACTACAAAAAGTAGTGACAATATATTTTACTGGTGTATCTGCTTATGGAGAGTGAAAATAAGCACGCTGTCTCCAAAAAAACGGGTTACATATTTAACCTTTTCTAATATTCAGATTCTTGTGCCCTGAATGAAACAAACCCATACTAATATGATCCTTATGGCTTATGGAAATCCAATAAAGGCAAGGCCACAATTCTAGTTTGCTTTTTGGCCAGCTCGATCTCTTTCATCTGCAGCCCATCACTGGCTGGCATCATCTCCAGCAGCCACCTCTGCACCTCTGCATCCATGACAAGAAAGTACAGGATTTCACACGGGCTCAGGGAAAGCCTACACTGAGCAGAGCCGTGACACTATACGTTCAGCTCACCTTTCAGCAGGAATAAAGCAGAGAAAGTGACAGACAGGGAGAGATAGAGGAAAAGAAATTACCAATCCACCTGCCTGCCCGTCTCTGGGCGGCCGTGAGGAAGCCACAGTGGCGCTGAAACTACTTTTAAACTGCCATATTTGTGCTGTTAGTCACTGAGATGGTGAGTGAGTCACCCCCATGCGCTGCCGGCTGGGCCAGGCGGAGATCACATACAAAACCTTGCTTTACCCCCTCTGTCCGACACAGCCCGGCTCACTGCCTGCCCACCGCTGCCCGCTTCACTCACACACAAAGCCCAGCCCTGCTTCACACACCCCAGCGGTTCCTTACACACTCCAACACACACCCACCCAGCTCCTCGCCCACCGTCGCTCTTCGGCACAGTGAGTCATGTATGAAGGAAAATGACCCATATCCACACACTTCACTTACAAATTAAAATATCATAAGACATGTTTGTTTTAGCTTTCAGTAAAAATACATTTTACAGGATTTTTAAGCTGTCAGATAGTCTGAATTCTGTTATTATTATTATGAAGCTACTGCTCTACAACTTTAGAGGTTCGATTTGCTGAAACCTGTAAAAATGAAGGAATTTTAGCTGTGTTCAGAATGATGAGCTGTAGATGATTCTACAAACACTGAACAAGCTATAAAACACTAACAATGAAGTTATAATACAATAATTTCAGAGGAGGGGTTCAAATTTTGAGGGAGGAATTGCAAGCATTTGGGATCACTTTCTATATTAATAATTGCTGTTACTTTATTCAAGAATATCTGGATATTATTGACATAGTATAAGCTAGACACTAGAAGGTGTTTAAGATGCTTTATTCAAAATAATATACTGTATTTTTCAAGGAACTGCTAAATAGAAAACTAGTAAAAAGATAATTATAGTATATTATTTATCAATTAAAGACGTCTTCCTGTTCCCACAAAAATGAAATATTGAAATAATTGAAATGCTATGGTCCAGGGTTTCTTGAGGAGAGCTTTGGAAGTGGTAAATAAATTGTTTATCTGTTTGCAGTTTGTTGTATTTGTGTTGTTTCTAACATCTAGTCTTTTAGTCTTTTCTAACAAGTCTTTTTGAATATATTATCTATCTATCTATCTATCTATCTATCTATCTATCTATCTATCTATCTATCTATCTATCTATCTATCTATCTATCTATCTATCTATCTATCTATCTATCTATCTATCTATCTATCTATCTATCTATCTATCTATCTAATTGACAGTGTTTTGTCCTGACAGTGACTACATTAATTATAGTGACTATAGGTTCTATATTACTAAGCATCCAGGTAAAAGTTTTCTTAAGCTTTCTCTGCACATAAACACATTGTTTTATCCTGTCTGAATGAGTAGCCTACATACTATCAGTACCCTCAGATCTCTTTTCTTCGCTGCTCATCTCTCCATCTCCATGGCAGTCTGTACATGGCAGACGGTGTGTGTTGTGTGTTGTGTGTGAGTGTGTGTGTGCGCGCTCTCCCGCTGTGTCAGTCTGGATGGTAAAACTGAGCTCGACCACAGCACAGACAGCTTGTATTGAAATAGAGGGGAGGAGGTGGCGGTGAATCACACATCGTAACGTGTCAGCGTGTCGTTTTTCTGCTTTTCAAACCCGCTCGCTCTCTCTTGCTCATTTTCTTGTCAGTGGGCTGAATTTTGGTGACTCAGGAGCTTTGAAATGTAACTACAGAGCAAGCTGGGGCACTTACTGCCGTTAAAGACCTGTGCTTCCCACTTGTTTCATTTAGGGGTTGAATTACTTCCAGAGGGAGTAAAGGAGTGCTCCTACTTTAGGAATTATCTTAACTACCACCTTAGATATTAGATAACATGACTTCTACTGACATACATGTGTGGTATTTTGGCTGGGGAATATCATTGGCTGAGCGGACCATTAGAGCGAAATCTCTCTCTATCATGTGGGAATTCATATTTTTTAAGTCAACTGATTGTGGATTACAGTGTTTAGTTAAAGTTAAAAAATGCATCTACAGCTATTTCTTACTAATTGTTTTAATTGGAATATAATTTGTTATATTTCCATTTATTCTGTTACTTGTGGCATATTCAATGTGTAAAGTTAAAGGGAATTTTACAGGTTTCTAAACATTTCTGCATAATTCAGTCACTGAGATGTGAACAAAGATATTCAGAGGGGTTTATGTGAAATGTGTGCATCGTGAAGAAAATTATCATCTTAAATTTCTCAGCAATGCTGGTGATAAGAACCAGGGGTCATAACATCTACAGCGCAAATATAATCATTTTAATTATGCTGTAATAAGTGTCTCATCAGATCTACCTAAACAAAATACTGTATGTGCTAGCAAGCAATTCAACTAAAACCATTTTCAACTAAAAAAAAGAATCATTCATTCAAACTTTATTTAGGTTGAATAAAAGTCGTTCATTTACTTCTCACCACACAAAGTAATTTTTTTAGGTAGATCTGATGAAACACTTTTTACAATGTAATATCCAAAATGACCAGTGAGCTTAGTTGTGCCTTCTGAGTTTTATATGTAATGTTGATGCTGGTAAATCTGGAAATAAGGTTTCTTTGGGGACTATTTTCCCTCACAACATCCTTCATGTACCTCTCTGCCTAGAGTGGCCTTCAAAACATATTTGTAACTGTGTCTTATAAAGGCTTTCTGTTAGGGAGCTTTTAGAGGCATTAAACACTTCAGACGTCTGGTTCTTATCACCAATACTGTGGACAGTCCTAACGTTTCTCTAGAATGGTATATTTTACATTTTACCATTCTGAAGTACTATGTTTACATGTTAACTATGAAATGATGCAGAAAATTCCTTATCTTTTTTATGTGGGTGCACCTTGAATTAAATTCTATTTGATTTTATTTAAAGTTTATAAACCGAGTAATCAGACCTAACTCTGAATTTGTGGTGAGGTGAAAAAAAGGTTAAAGGTTAGCTGAAATTGCAGATTGTTGATTTAAAAACCTTGAGCATCAATTTCTTTGAGAAAATAATGGGTTAATTCTTAAATTTAATGACTATATTTTATGAAGAAATCCTTTTAGTTGTTCTTGTTCAGTTCACTGTAAACAGTTTTTAAAAATAAACAGCAGAAGTGAAACCATCCCATTTCAAACTGTTCAAAATGTGTGCAAATGACATTAGATGTATTTTTTTGCAATATAAATAATAAATTATAAATTAAACACAAGTCAATTTAAACAGTATTTAGTCCAAAAAAACACCCTGATTGCAGCTTTAATCTGTGTAAGGTAATATTTATACGACACTGAAAGGCAGGAATGCTCCTATCTTTTTGCAAATAATGAAGATAAGAAGCTCTCATTGGAATACAGATGCATTCTTGCCATTCCTCTGTTGTAGAAGGTGTAAGCTGGGACTGCCAACAGCTCCATAAAGGTAAAGATTAAAGAGAGTCTAGGACCTCTCCCACTGACCTCTTCACCTTCACTGAGACCTCACCAGCCTCCACCTCAGGAGGCGAGGAGCAGAGTTAAAGAGCTCTAGGTCCAGAGAGACAGCACTATCCAAACTGTTGTCATCAACATGTAATTAGAAAGTCATTCCTAAATGATTAGAAGTGAGTAGCGATAATAACAAAGTACATTACAATGATTGTTATCATTATGATCATTATTCTTGTTTTACAAAATAGGTATGGAAGAGGTTTCTTACAGTTGTGCAAAAGTTTGAACACCCTAGCCAGATGTAAACACACATCTTCTACAGTAAACAAATATAAATGTGCTGTTGTTCTACAAATTTTAGTGCACAGTTGCTATTTATTTTCCGAGTTTAACGTGTTAAATTTAGCAAATGAATTTGTCGTCAACAAAACATGTCATTTGACCAGGGGACCCTAAACATGTGTATAAGACTGTATCTGTTCAGGTTCAGTAAGCTGTTTTAAGGCATATGTTATTAAATTAATGTTTATCTTCATCTTTATTACTTCATCTGCAAGTCTATGAGCAAGTATTCCATGACCTATAGTATCAGTATGTTCTTCAGTACAATCAAGACTAATTCATTTTGAAGAGGACTTGTGTAACAAATCCAAAATGTGTTTACAAAGAAAGCCAAATAATCAAATTTGTGACTAGCAAACTAATGAGGCAATTATGAAGAACACAAACAGCACACAAACATTTCTATAATGAGTAAGCACTCATCAACACATGGGCAGTCACACTTTCCTCACTGGTCCAGAGAAAACCTAACACAGGCCATTGACACAATGGGCCAATCACTGCCAACATCAGGTGACCACACCGAACGTAGAGGAAAAGTGCGGGGCACGGAGACAGTCCGCAGATGGGTTACATTTCCACACATGACTGCATCCGGCTGGGCTGAGCCATGTTGGAATCTGGGCAGTCAGCTGGTGAAGGACGTCAGTGTGACGTAACTACGCCCTCCACCCCTCCCCACCCGTGTCCTCGGCTGAATGAACTGGGCCACTTGGCTGGCTGCGGGCACTGCATGGCTATATTAGGTGGCTGGAGGCTGGTGGTTGGCGGCAGGAGAGCGGCAGCAGAGACGCGGGTGTGATGTCACGGTCACGCCGGCATGGCATGACTTCACAGGCCTTATCAGCTGCAGATATCACCGCATGCTTGTGTTATATTCCGCCCTCGCGCACATACACACACACACACACCCACACACTCACACAGAGGCCTGCCAGTGCTTTTAAAGGCACAGGACATGCCACACAGATGCCTAGTAACCATGCCAACCGATCTGTTTGAAAAAACTGACAATGAACGATTTGCACAGTGCAGTGGAGGAGAGAGAGAGAGAGAGAGAGAGAGAGAGATACAGAGAGACAGAGACAGTTATCCAGCTAACGAGAATGTGACACACTCACCGCTAAGGAAACGGTAAAGCTATTAATAATTACCATTACAGCTGCGGATATAATTATCTTATGTATTATGTCTTACAGAGTTACTGTGCCTTGCAGTAAAAACTGTTACTGATTCCTCTCAGTATTGCTGTCAGTGTCATACCAAATTGGTTTCTAGAATCTGGATTTCAATCAATACATCAGTTCATATTGTTGAAATGATAACTTTATTGGAGAAGGAAGCTGAGATGTACACAAAGTCATTCAGAGTGGTTTGAAGTGAAATGCATTATAGAGAAAGTTGACACAGATGTCTTTAAAGTGGTGGTGATAGGAACCAGAGATCACAACTCAAATACGGCCATTCATTTTCTGTAGAAGTGACTTAGTTAGCCTACAAATGTCTTCTGGGTTTTATATGTAATGCTGATCATTGTTAAAAAGTGATAAATTTGGGGAAAAAAACAAAAAACATGGTTTTCTTTGGGGACTGTTGTGCTTGACGATGCCCTCAACTGTGAATACCAGAAAATATGTTTTAGGCCAAAACCTCATCTTAAAACTATCATAAAACAATTCCTCAGGCATCAAGCAACTTTTATATACAATTTTAAAGGGAGCTTTAAGAGACATAGGAACCAGAGATGTCTATCACCACCACTGTAAACAATTATGAGTCAACATGTTTCTCCAGAATGAAGCATTTCACATCAAAACAATCAGAATGACTTTGTTTACAGCTTAATGGTTTCATTATGTGCACATTTTGAAAAATCAGTGCGATTCCCCTTTAATGTGTGGTAAGATCATGAGATTTTAATTAATAAATGTTGTGAAGTGTTAAAGGCAGCTGTCGCTTTGAAGCAGAGGAGTAAAAAACTGTTTTTGATTTGAAAACAAGGATGTTTGAATGTTGAGCATTAGAGGAGAAACTGGACAAAGAGAGAGGTCCCATCACCTGCAAGTACACCCCACCTTTATAATGACTCATCTCTCAGCCCTGTGTGGTACTCAATAGCTGGCATTTGTTCACATTTTTACATTCAGAATCACTCTGCACTCGCCCAAATAGAAAATACTTCCAGCTTGGTGGAATAATAACAGGCAATTAGCCTGTATGTCTCTCTGAAAGCCTATAATCCCTGAGTGGTAAATCAGTCAGGTAAATGGCCGGAGGGTTATGGCTTTCCTGTCCCCTGTCACAGGGGGACTGCAGGGCTCTGGGTGGGAGTTGGGTGGTGGGTGGGAAAAGAGTGTGAAAGCATTTAATGGAGCCTGCCCGTCTGCTCCTCCACCCTTTTGGCTGGCCCTTTAAAAGGTGTCAGATGAAAAGCAGCTGAGATTGTTGCTTTCTCTCTCTCTTTCTCTCGCCCCCTCTCTCTCTCTCTCTCACTCGCTAGCATTCTCCTGCTCTCGCTCGCCCCCTCAACACCCACTTCTTTTCTCTCCTCCTCCTCGGCTGCCTACGCATTCGACGCTCACACACGCTCACTCATTCTCGCTCACACACACCCACACACACACACACGCCCAGCCTGCCGCCTCTGGTTTTGTCCCCACACTGTAAAGTCAGGATGCAGGACCCCCGCCTTGCTCCTTGCTGACCCCCGGCCCGGCTCACGCTCTGCTCATGCTTTCCCTCCGCGTACATCCTGTAAGAATTGGGCCGTCCCGGCCAGCCCAAAGAGCCGCAGAGCAGCTTCCACATTCTCCACCTCTGCTGCGCTGGCGACGGGGCAAGAAACAGAGAGAGAGGGAGAGAGAGAGGCAGACGCCCTCATCCTGGAAGTTCTGAGCGTTTCTCTTTAGAAACATTCCATTCTCTAGCCGGCACGCCAAGCAGGGTTTCCTGCCTGCACACATACACCCCGGCCCCCCCCCCCACCTGGCCTACAACACCCACCCTCCACCCTCCACTCCCAGACAAGGGGACTCTCTTTCAGGGGGGGCTTCCTGGAGTACCACCTTCAATTATCTCGGCCCGCTGGGCCAGGGAGAAAGTGCTGATGTTATACAATGCTGATAAAGCGAGCCTCTGCATTCATTCGTTGCTCAGGCAGAAGTGGCGTAATCGTGGAGGCTGAGCGATTACTCTGTTTGGCTTGGCCAGCGAGCTCAGGGCCATGTTGAACAACAGCAAAGGGGTGACAAAGGAAGGGAGCGACGAAGACAGAGGGAGAGTGCTAATGAAGGAAAACTGGTGTGAGAAAAAAAAGAGTGATAGCATGGATCACAAGAGAAAAGAATCTGGGTGCTGGGTTAGCACATTAATAGTGTGGTGCTTATGCTGATAGCTTCTAGTTCAATGGACCAAATAAGTTATAGTGTAATATTAAAAAGAAAGCCACTGATTTTTAACATATTTCCTAGTTTGAGCCTTTGAATCATCAGTAGCTCCAGGCTGAAGCCCAGCTGCTCATGTGCTCTGTGTTGCTTTGATTCTACAACTGTACTCTACTCATTCAAATACAGCTTTTGGGATGGCGTTCTGGATTAAGTGAGTCTGTTTACACTACATTGAATCTGTATGTATACATACATACATACACACATATATATATATATATATATATCAGACAGTATAAAATTACATTTTCCTTCTTGGTGAATAATACATCAGCCAGTGATATATTGTGTACTCCTAGTTCAAATAATACCATAATATATTGCCACTGCCATAAGAAAACCTTGTAAATTCTTTGTTGTGTGTTTTTGATTTCTTTATGTCACATGACAATGACATCTGCCTTTTACACTGTGTGTACATTGAAGCAAAAAAAATCTCATTTTCAGTTTAAAAATTCACTCATTCTTACAGTACCTGTACAGATGTAAAGTTAAAAATGTTTTCTTCCCTCTTTGTCAAAGACAACATCTATTTATTATTATAGCATGGATGTGTTTGTGTATTGACTTAATAGACTGATTTATGATAAACAGATTTGAATGCTTTGACAGCAAAGTAAATTGATAAAGTATGGCTAATAGAGCGTATTCAAGCTGAGTTAAGAGAGAGTGAGTGAGAGAGAGAGAAAAAGAGAGAGTGGGGGTAGTGGGGGCCCCTCTCCAGCTGTTTACAGAGCAGAGAGTGACTGGGGTTCATTTCCTCCAGAGTGTGCACGTCTTTATCTAGCCCATCTTCCGGCGGAGATGATAGGGGTCTGGGGGAACAGCAGGAGGGGGACAGTAGTTTGTCTGCCTCTCTCTGAGACCCCCTGGCCCACCATCACTACTTTAGAAGGGACGCCTGGCCCATATCTCCAGCAGCCTTCCTGGTGCTACTGTATTGTCCGCCTTTGCCCTCGCGTGTGACTGAGGGTGAAAGCCAGACTCCTGTGATCCGGCCAGTGTGTCTCCATCAGTGTTGTGTCTGCCGACACACCACGACTTCCTCACACACGCTTGCGGCTCCCGGCGAGCACCACAGAATTCAAGGGGATTTTCACCAAATATCGCTTATCGGATACTATCCAACATCCTATAATAAATACGATATAGAAGCTGTGTGTTTTTCTGGTACTTTTGAAACGGATTCCCCCAAAAGCACTACTTACTCTCAGCTGTAATTACTGATGAGTAATGCATTCAAGGAAGACCAATAGTCCAGGACAAAACAAAGGCAAGGACTGCACAGTCATATCAGGGCAACAAAGATCTTCTGTTGAAACACAAATGTCTTGCCAACACACAAAAAAATAGAAAAACAGAAAAAAACAATTAAATTATCTTTGACATCTGACTCATGGATCTTCCCCTAACATGTGTAACATTACTCTCTCGAAGCAACACAAACAGGCACTAGTCATAGGTCAAGCACAAAAGATAAAGTGTCACCAGTTAAATGACAAAAACTGACAGCTGAAATAATAGATCAGTCTCACATCATTACCAAAACTAAGTGAAACAATATCAGCAGAAGAAGATGTGAAAAGAAGAGAGGAGTGTAGAAGAGAAGAGAACAGGGGAGAATAAAAGAGAAGAGGAGAGTAGAAAAGAAGAATAGAAGTAAACAGGAGAAAAAGAAGAAGAGAAGAGAGGGAAAGAGGAGAGGACAGGAGAGGAGAGGAGAGAATAGGGAAAGATAGAAGAGAATAGGGGAGAATAAAGGGGAAGAGAAGAGATGAGAAGAGAAGAGGAAAATAGAGAAGAGGAGAGGATAAGAGAGGATTTGCCCCTTGTGGGTCTGAAGGAGGATGACTCAGAGGCTTTCTGCCCACTCACCAACCCACACAAGCCCAAGTGTGGGTGTCAAACCACTGGACTTGGAGCCTACGGGCGTTACGTTTAGGATCGCTCTCTCTGTCTCTCCATCTCTCTCTCTCTCTCTCTCTCTCTCCCACTCCCAGTAAACACTCTCTCTACCCACAAGCTGAGGCTACAGTAAAGGAGCGTTTATGATGTCACTGAAAAAAATAAAACAAAAATAAAAAGTGGGCACACGGGAGCGTGTGTGGGCTCGTTTTCTCTTTGCTTGCGTGTTTGGAGTGTGTGTGTGGTACTGTATCTTTGGGAGACGATTTGGAATGACCTTAAATGTCTTGACCTTATTTAATTTCCACCACTGATTTTGAGACAGCAGCTCTGAAACTCCTAGTTAAATGCTTCTCCCACATCATGAGTGAAAGTGTTTCTCTATCTCTCCCATAATCCATAAAAACAACAGCCTTTCACCACCTATAGCTACATTCTGCCTTTCTCCAAACTCTTTCAACTGCCTTCCATCTGTACGTCTACATTTTTGGCACACACTGTAAATGGACTCAGCTGTATAACATTGAGATAACAGTGCCAATAACATGTCATAGCAGATGTCATATGCTGTCATAAGGTATGATATTATGACAGCTAACTAGAGTAGACTTAGCAAATGTAAGCATGTGACATAAGCTGGTCATAGCATCAAGCATTATGCCATCTGTCATGACATTGACAGGTAATGGTAACATGACACTTTTATTACTGAAAAAAGTCTGTCATGAAAACTTATTGCAGCAACACATATTTATTACATGTTTATAGCATGACTATGATAATGTTGTATAGCACAATTCAGGTAAAGTGTAACCAAATCTTCCAAACAGAAAAAAAATCTAACTTACCAGCATTTCAGGATCTAGGGTCATCTAGGGTCCAGTTTCAGTCCCTGACAGCATCTAGAAAAACAGAGATATGAGGAGACGTCCTGTTAAAAGCATACGCAAAAATGTAGTTATAACATGTAACACTTCACGTTGATCACATAATACACAAACTACTTTTGAAAAAATACTTATTGGAGTTACAAAATATAAACTTTCCACACGGATGCAGATGCCTTCACAAACACTAAGATGACCGCTCTATTGATAAAGGAATAAACAATACACAGCTTAAACCAAACAGCTAATGTAAAATGCCTACAAGCGATTATTTTGTAGAAATACTGGCTTGATAACACTCAAATGAGACAGATTGCTCATTAAAATATTTCACATTTGCGTGTGTGGGCGATCACTAACAGCTATTCTTCTTCAGGAGCTCTCACAGTCTCCGAGGATCAGAGCTTCAATCACAAAAATAAGAAGAAGGGGAAAAAAAAGTCTCAAATCACTAGTATAACTGCATATCATATACCCAGCTGAATTACAAGAGGATAATTACACATTTTATAGGGGAGAATAACCCATAGATACAGCACATCAGAACTCACAAATTCAGGCATAGAGAATAAAGCTGGAAAACTTTAAAATCCCTTTGTGTTTTCAGCCCCGTCACCTTCCTGAACATAATTGAACATGAAAATGTGGCAATTATGGAGCCGCTTCCATAATGGGGAAGCTTTTTGGTGTGAAAGCAGGAGTGAGGTACTTAACTGAACTATTCTGTGTTATGAATCATTGGTATTCTTATTATTACGTTAATTGAGGCATTGGATCCATTAACAGCTCTCTCGGGGGAAAGGACCCTGTGACATATCTGACAGCGCTCATAGACTCTGTAATTGCAGGCTGATCAGATACGGTATTAGCGTCTGAATCAGTTCCTTTCATGTTACATGACTGCAACGCAGGGAGCTAGCCTGATCGCCCTTGTGCAGAAGTGACAGAGTAGACGCGAGTGCACTGCAGGCCGTGTTTTAGGCCATAAGACTGTCATAGGCTGCCACTTTCACGCCTGTTTCAAACTCAGGATGCCAATGTTTAACAGGGTAAGAGTCCCCCAGGAATGAACTACTGACACTGTATAACTGCAAAGCGTGCCATCAGATGCAGTGCACTTTACCCGCTCTAACCTGCTTATGCAACCGAGATCACTGTACAAACAACAAATACATCAATGCTTTTTGCTGAAGCAGTGTTGAGACACAAATTAAGCCTGTGTCTTTTCCAGACATAGATGGCATAAAAGTGTCAAAACCTCTTGTAATGCATTTGGCCCATTGAGTGGAAACAGTGGAGATCATGTGTCTCATGTGTGCCCCCTGATGGAAAACATCTGAAATAAAAAGGTGTATAAATTCACATAAAACAGGTCTGTGACACTGTTACGGTCCTTATCATCCCTTTTCAAAGAGATATGAAAAAAATTGTAATTCATGTTGATTTATAGTTATCTTACAGTTACATTTAAAGCATTTCAAACCAGGAATCACAGTGTCTCAATCAAACAGAGAACCAATACAGTGTTTCCCGCAGGTGTGAAACAAGTTTGGGGGAGTATCTTGGAGGAGGTGGTTGTTTGGGGGTTTGAGGGCTTGAGAAAAAAAGAAACCTCAAGTATCCCCAAAAAGACAGCTTTACAGGAGAGGGCAAAATCTTATTTACTATTAATGTGAGCTAAAGAGATTTTATCCCTAGCAGTTTTGGAACACTTCTGTTGGTCTATTCGTCATGAATCATGACATTTGCATAAAATGCAAAGGACACCTGCTGTGCTCAAACTTGAGATTTTGAGATTTCAAAGTTGATAGTTGAGATTTTTTTGTTTGCACAGCAGGTCAAAAATATAGCTTATGTAAGGGAAACACTGTAATAATAATAATAATAATAATAATAATAATAATAATAATAATAAAGAATGCATTGATTTGTACTTTTACATGACAAATCAGTGCATAAACATTCGTAATATTTAAATAAATAAACATGTACAATATTTAGAAACTGGGCATCAGTGTTAGTATTACACTAAGGAATCAACAATAGAACACTTTTTACTGTAGTGATGCAGTAAAATGAAGAAAAATGCAGACATTTTAGCGCAGCGTCCTCCGTGTCGTCTAATAGTTGTGCTCCTATAGAACAATCTGAATATGTCATCAAGTACTGATCACCTCAAAACATCTGTGCGATACCGATGATTTATTAAAACAATGATCTATTATATATGCCCATAACCATATGATATCATTGTGGATCTCTAACAGTCATAATTCAGCCTGTTATTTTAAAAATTACATTCAAGCAAAAGTTATTTGTTCATTATTAACAGGGAGCTGGAGCTGCAAACTCCTTCTCCTGTCCGGCTGTATCCTTGTCATGTGGAGTCGTGTAAAGAGGAAGGGGAAACGCGCCCCTTTGCTTTTTTCTCACTCTCTAAACTCGCCCCTCTATTTTATTCCCCTCTTTTTTCCTTTTTTTCAGTCACGAGGTCTCCCCCGGGGCAATCACATTCCAAAACACACACAAGAATTTCCTTCTCCTCGGTTCACATACCACCCCTCCTCCCTCCCGGACTTAGAGAGAGAGAGAGAGAGAGAGAGAGAGAGAAGCCCCATATCACTGCACCAGTGGTAGCAGCGCAAGCCAAATGAAGCTTCTGCAGTACAGACCACTCACACACTCACTGCAAAGTTTCTCTCTGTGCCAGCACACTTTTCCAGACTGAAATGCATTTGTCAGAGAGAGAGAGAGAGAGAGAGAGAGAGAGAGAGAGGGAGAGAGAGAGAGACCACACAGACCACACACTCAGTCCATACATTCCGCTCTCTCTCTCTTTCTCTCTCTCTGTCTTTCTGGGACACACGCACACACACAAACACCAGAACAGCATGCTGTGATTAACTGATTAAGTCTCTCTGATAAGGCCTCCGGATCTTTTAGCCGACAGTAAGCAGAAAGCTCAACGTTAACATGAGAGAGAGAGAGAGAGAGAGAGAGAGAGAGGGGGGGGGGGGCAGTAAAGCTCCTACCTTTGTTAGTCTGCTCCATGCAGCGCCAGTATTCAGCCTCCGCTTCAGACAAGCACCCGTTCTGCAGCTACTCCACACAAGCATGCAGGAGAAGAAAGGAGGAGAAATGAGTCTCACAGAGTGGAGAAGCAGCGAGCAGCGCGGTCTACACCGCACAAGCGACCCTCACAGTGCAGCAGCAGCTCTGCTGAACACTAATGATGTGCTCGCACAGGGCTCGGTTTGAGCTGCTCCATTCACACACTGCCTCCTCCAGCTCCCATAGGCTAAACCCTGCAGAAATCCCCCTCTTAGCCGGGGCCGTCCCTCACACACACACACACACACACACACACACACACACACACACGTATGTGTGTGCACTGGCTACATTTTTGAGCAAACATGTCAGGAAACTCCTGAGTGTAAAAGACTTTTCTTTGTGCAAGACAGGCAAAAGTTACCGTACTGTAATCATTTCTAAGAAGCATTAAATCTTACTGGAGTTCTAAGAAGAACAAGCACTGACTGGAATAACACTCATCAGCATTAGTGAAGGTTATTTATCATAAAAGGCTATTTAGTGATTATTAATATTATTATTATTATTATTGCTGTTGTTAAGCTGTAATTAATAATTAGTAAAATATCAATTACATTATATAATGCAAATATATGTATATATATACACACACATACACACAAACACACACTCATATATATATATATATATATATATATATATAATAGCAGTATTATAATTTATAATAAAAGTACTCTTGTTCAAATATCAATTACTTAATGTTTCATGAATATCATTCTGATATATATATATATATATATATATATATATATATATATATATATATATATATTTAAACTCTATACAGTTCTCTCCTGTTTTAAACACTGAAGGAGGAGATGTTTTAATCAAAATTCTAAAATCCCATTATTTCTTAAAAAGTTTTAACTCCTGTCCATTTCACTGTAAAGGGGAAAAAGCATTTTGACGGTGGCATCTTCTTATCTAAACTGCAAGACTTAGTTCTTTAAAATTGCTCAGATAACACAGAAGCACGCTTAAACTGCCTGGAGAACAATGGAAATCTTCAGAGCCTTTTTACGCTTTCATAAAATTGAATATAAATTGCAGCACACGCCAGTCATTCTGCTTTGAGTGCTGATAAAAAGCGACGCGACTCTGTGCAGTCAGATATGTTGAGGGAAAGCACTGAGAGCGTGTTTACAACATGATCTCCTCTCCTGCCGCCCCCCACACCCCCCCTCCTCACATACACTTACAGTAGATACCCGGGGTTTCACCAAACAATATGACAGGCAGGAAACACTCAGAATGGGAGTTCACCTAAGCGACCACATCATTTCATTCACGACATGCCATGTGCTCTTATCTCCAGCGCGCTGTCAGCCATGTCCCGAGTGCAGATAGGATGCTCAGGGGAAATACAAGAACTGTGGGAGGTGCCCAACCATTTACATAAAATTTCCAAAGTGCCAGAATGGCATATGAGAAAGCTTGTTATTTCCATTGTCCCTTTCACTTTTTCAAAGAAGCCTTCAGAGCTGTTTTTCAGTACAGAGTGACAAGGCGATGATGCAGTTGGGGAAATTTGCAGGACTGCTTGACACGTTATTTAAGTAATAAGTAAGACTGAATGGTCCCCAATGTTTAAAAAGTGCACTGCCTGTGGTTCACCCAGGTTGACAAATTGTTCTCAAAATGGCACAAATATTTGATTACAAGAGCTTTAAACATCTAACTAAACACAGCTAAATAAATCTAAAATCTAATTATTAAAACATCTTTTCTAGATTTATCTACTTATTCAGGTACCATTTCTTTGTAAATATATTGTTATATAATGTTCTCCAACACATATATGAAAATAAGGTGCAATGCCTGAAGAACTGCTTCTTTATAGAACCATTTTTTAAATAAATGATATTTGACTGTAAAAAAACTTTTAAAGGCTTAAAGAACCTCTACACAATGTAAATGTTTTAGGAAGAACTGAATGAAAGATTGAATGAAAAATTCAAATTTTGAGGGTTTTAAACCTTCGCACTCTTCCTGTCAAGGTTCAAATCACTTTTAAATACATATTTAGGGATCCAAAAATTGGTTCTTCCATGGCACTAGTCAAAGACCCCCTTTAAAAATGAATCTACTTTAGTACTAAATCTAATCTTAGCACTGAAATGACTTATAATAAAGCTCCATGGTAGTTACAATGTAATACTACTATTATACCATAAGTTCACAATCATAGGGAGTTAGAATTACATCACATCAAAACTATAGTTATATGCCTGTTCAGCTCTGGTTGCTTAGATGCATCTACCAACATCTTTCAACTACTGAGCCGTAATGACTTCCCTGATAGTGAGATCTTCATTAGTGGCTTCTCTTTATAATTTGCTGTCAATACACTTGTCTACAAGCAGTAGAATACATAAACACACCTTGTTTATCTTCTGCCCTCCTTACAGAATAGAATAAAGTGCATCTGGATTTGCAACATAAATTATTTGCTTCATCCAACCAGTTATTAATGGTAGCCTGTGAAGGCTGCATGAAGAACATCACTTCTATTAGATGCACAAATTCTAACATTTTTTTATTGTTCATTGAAGGTGGTTTAATCATCAAAACCTCAAAATATCTTCCTAGGCAACGCTTCCCAAAGCAAAAGCTAAAAACACCAAAGAACAGAGATGTTAAACAATGTTGCTGTGGAAACCACAAGCTTTAAAAACACAGGTTATGAAATGATTTCCCTTTTTCAGTTTCATGATTTAACAAAGTGGTCCATCAATCCGTTAATAAGAATAAATGACAGACAGTGGTTTAACTACATTTGGCAAAAGAGAAAGTGATGATACGCATATAAACTTGATGTAATTGAAATGTTTTTCTCCAACAAAATCAATACCTTTAAACATGTAAAACCCCCAGACTTTGGGTCTCAGTAGATGGTTTCTATAAATGAGATGTGAAGAACATTTTTTAGAATTTGAAGAACTACATAATGTAAAGGTTCTTTATAGTTAAATGTTGTCCTAGAACTGTACATCCTAGCCAAAAAACATTGAGACACCTTTATTATTAAGAGTGTGTAGTTTAAAGTGTATTTACATTTAAAGTTTTAGGTGGGGGGGGAACCTAAACTTTAATCCTTGGAAGTTGTCACTAATAACAACAAATAATTACTTTTTAAACATATAGAGATGTACTATTTCTCAAGAAAGAATAAAGAAAGCAGAAGCATTTCAGTGGAAAGAACAGATTTTATTCCTTCAATCAATACCACATTTGTGTTTGTAAGCAGAAGAAGAGATATTCTATTAGTTTTTTAATGTGATGAAAAGTTATTGTTTTGCATACAGTGTAGTTTTGGAAACCTTCCTTTTGTCCGTTTTTGATATGTAAACAAAAGAATACAAATCTGAATAACCAAATGTAAATGTAACACATTACATAATTATTATATACTACATATATATTATGTAATTACGTTTAAAGACTGCGATAAAGCAATAGTAATAAGTTCTAAGACTTCCAAGACATAACTATAAAGGCTTCTGTATTTTATCATATCTATATATCTATCTATCTACATATCTATATATATAGATAGATAGATAGATAGATAGATAGATAGATAGATAGATAGATGTTTTTACAATGAGCCACATAATTATTAGTCTAACATCATCATTGTAACAGTATGATGTCACACTTTTAATGAAGTCAATTATATACATTGACGGTATATCTCACTAGTATATCTCTTCCACATTTGCATTATGAAATAATGACATAATGTTAACAGAGTTTATAGGTCATTGGTCATTAGCCTATTGTCAACAGAAAAACTAGCTGCTACGTTGACGTTTACTGACCAAAATTCCCTGTGTTGGTTATGTGCACACTTGCAGTGACATAAGGAGATGCTTTGTAGCAGCATCTGATTGGCATTCTCTCTACTTCATGCACATACACTGTAAACAAAGACATCTCTTCAGTATTGATGCAGCAGATAAGAACATCACTGCATTTCAACTTCTATCAACTGTAACTTCAACCCACTGCCACTGGAATTTGTTTAACCGTGGTGTAAAGGACACATTGCATTTATTTAGTTAGACTGAGGCAATTGTAATGAATAACTACGTTATATAGTAGGATTTTTTTGCAGTAGTCCCTCCTATCTGTCTTTTCTTCAGCAGTTATTTCATGTCAAAGAGAGCATATACCCTCTCACTCATAACGAAAACATGTTTTGCAACTTTGGTGACAAAAACCTGTTTAAATCCCTTATTCACTATTTAAAGCTCCATAATTGGTTCAGTCAGATTGGGACTATCGTAATGAATAACTGCATCTTTTGTATAGACCCAAACTTGAATAGATCAGTCTCTTGTGATTTCAGAAAGAATGAAATGAATGTGACTGAGGGGATTGAGCTGTTAAATGGTTTCATCTATGCTCGGGAGACCTGGTGAGTTCCTTTTCATTCTGGGCTGGGTGCTTTTTCTTTCCAGAAAAATCTCTCCAAAGACTAAGTACAAACACTCACTCATCATTACCTGCATGACCAATGACCTCGGAAACATCAAAAGAACGAGTATTACAAAGCTTCTGGTGAACTTTCGCCTAGCAACTTCCCACCCTGCGTTTACAAGGTCAGCTACTGCATAAGAGTTACTAAACACTTAAACAAGTCAATAACATCTTCCAGAGTAGTTTGAAACCATGAACATATCCACATGAATACCATCACCTCAGACTTTCAAACAATTACTAGATTTTTTACCAACTATTTCTGCCTATGACAGTGAGGTTAACATGAGATTGTTGACAAAATGTCATTCATCATCATCCTACACTGATGAAACAAATCATTTAGTAACTGTAGAGGAAAAGGAAAAACATTAAATGAACATCAATGTAAGGCAGTGCTATTCCCAGCAGTTTAAAAATGGTGTTAAAATGTAAAAGAAAAAAAAAATCAAGTTATGAGGTTTTGAAACGATGGACAATAAATGACTAAATTACAAGATTCATATCATTATAAAGGATTTGTTTTGGAAATCGTGCTTGAAAGCAGAGCTTATGGAGATTTCCTCCCTATTTCAATTCTCCAATTACATGACAGGTGAACTTCTAGCATATAACTCCCTTCCCTGCATTTACACTGTCAGCAACAGCATAAAAGCACTCACAGTCAGGGAGAGAAAAGGCTCAAACACATTTTTCTTTAAAGCACTTGAATTACTCTTTTTTTCTAAACATAAAGTCATTCAGTGCACTCTCACGTTAAAATTACATGGTCTGGTTTACGGCATACATCAAGAACATTTCCTATTCAGTTGCTGCAGGAGGACCTAAACCAGCGGAGACAATCAGAGGCTCAGTCACAACCTGACTTAAACTATTAATAGCTGTTAGACCTTAATTATTTCATCTTTTTTTTGTTTCACACATTTGCTTTTGAGCTTGTTGTAGTGCAAGCTAATAATTAGCGCTAATACTTTCCCACTATGTGCAGTAGACCCCTACTGTGCTTGTCGCTAAGCCAACAGAATGACTTTATCTAAAAAAGGTCTTCCCAAATTTTTAGAATGGCTTCTTCACAGCTAGCCCATTAACAGTAATATGTTAATATCAAACATACAGCAAATTCATAAAAAGCAATTCAGTACGGCATCATGCGGGTAGACATTACATCAGAAAACATGAAAAACAAGTTTCAACCTTCAAAAGCAATTTAAGACTTACGCAATTTTAATTATTATTGTAATTGTAATTTCTTTAGCTAATATCTTAAGACAGAGAATATTGTAAGCCTAGCTGCATAAATTTGCTAGCAATCGGACAGGAGTTATTGCTATGCTTAAGTGGTGTCAGAAGTGGGAAAAGACTAATTTCTTGATATTTAAACTGCACTTGAAAATACGATAGGGTTTCTAGACAAGTAAGCATTTCACAGGAAAATTGTTCTGAAAACCATACAGCAGATGTTCATACATGTTTTAAAATAGCAAAGAAAAAAGATACCACATTTTCCATGTTGTAGACAGCATCAGTTAAGCTAGCCCATAATAGCTAATTTATTATCGTTATCACTGTGAATCTACTACTGGCTTCTTAAAAAGTGAGAATCGTGAGGTATCTATAACATATAAAAGGCACAATCAGGGACTTGGATTTGTGTGAGCACATCTTACATTCATCCATGTTTGGGTACCTACACCATAAAGATTTACAAAGATAGCCCTCCTTGTCCTCAGCATTCTCTCCAGTGGAACATTAGAATACATGTGAGACCACACACCGCTCAAATACATCACTGTGTTAATCAGTGAACTGGAAATGAAAAATATCAGCAGCCCTGCGGGGCTACAACAAGCAAGTCGTTTCCCCACTGCGAGCAGACTGAAACAGAAGAACTGAGAGCGCCACAGGTGGGTCTCTTTGTGTCCCCTCCCAATTGTGCCCCATTTTGGGAAAGCCCCCTCAGCGGAAGGCTGCAACCGTCTCCAGCTGAACCTGAAATACAGGCCGGAGCAGCCGGATTTTCCCAGCGCAGCCGGGGGGGGACCGATTCCCAGGGATCCATCTGAGCTAAAGCCCTCTTAAATGTCCCCCTGGCTTTTGTCTTCACGTTTCAGCTGAAATTCTCTGCATTCAGCATGGGCTCAGGGTGCGCAGGAATGCTCAGAGGTTTGACAGGCGCCCCAGCTTTGGACTCAGAGTCTGTTGTATGGGGAGTATTTAATGCCCACACACACACACACACACGTGCGTATACATGCACGATTATCCATGTTTCTGTGAGCGCACACACATGCACTCAGTAACCCACACATGTACAGCTCTACCCCACCTACGCAAATACCTATATCCAAACGCCCACATGCTCATGTGCTCTTGTGCGCACATTCACTCCACTGGGCAAACACACACGCTGAGACACATTCGCACTAAGACACACATCCACCCACTCACACTCATGTGTGGAGACACAATAAGTTTCGCATGCTAGCTGAAGTGCTCGTTCTGTGATCTGGTTTCCTCTGCTAAAGGAGACTGGCAATAAAACAAACAAACACACACTCGACGAGAGCATTCAATGTGTTTGGAGCAGCTGCTGAGAAGTTTGAGAGGTTTTGGGCAAATGCACAAAGGTGTGTGTGCAAGCGTACATTTGTTTTTATACATTTTCAAGACATTTTCCTGACACTGTTGGAGAAGGAGGGTTAACCTTCAAACATAATGGTCTTCATTTTGTGAAGTGCCTTTGAACAAAAGCCACATGTTTCTTTTTGCTAATTAAGGTCAAAGTTAGAAGTGGGCTTAGGATTAGACTTAATAGAAATCCATATATATAATTACATATGTATAGTGCATATGGGACATATTATTATTACATATAGGCTATTATATTTATATACTGGATATAGGAAATGTTATGATATAGGTAGTTACATATTGTTATATACAACGCTCCATGAATAGGCCAGAAGAAATGGTCCAAAATCACTTGGTAAAAACACATTTTTGACTAGTTCTAAAATTGACTATACATATATATATATATATATATATATGTGTGTGTGTGTGTGTGTGTGTGTGTGTGTGTGTGTGTGTGTGTGTGGAACATATTATTTTATGTATAGGAGCTTATTTATGTGTACACATATATAATTCATATAGGATATATGTGTGACTCCATGTCCTGACATTGCATTAAAACAAGCCTGTGTGTGTATTCCTGTGTGTTTGTGTGTGTGTGTGTGTGTGTGTGTGTGTGTATGTGTTATTCATCTCTGCTCTCTAACTGCCGTGCTGCTGAAGAGAACAAAGAGACAGCACTGGGTTTCTGTCCCTCACATTCCATTCCAGCAGAGACGCTCTCACCGACAACAATCACCGCTCACACATTCGCACCCAGAGCCACTCCAGCACTCTACAGCACACCAGCTCATCAGTACACTCCACATACACTCTCACACACACTCGCATACACTGCAACTGCATTGTTCTGCCGCTACACACACTCACTCTGACTGACAGCAGATTTTACAGGATCCTCGATAGATTTTTAACAGGCACAGAAAGCGAGAGAGTTCTCAAACTGAACAGAAGACCTAGGTATGTTAAAGTGCACTAGATAATTACTGGATGTTTTAACAGTAAATTTATGATGTATTTTAGTGAGGAGGTTTCAATGGAAAACTTAATGTAAAGAAAAAGGGTTTAAAGAGTTTTTGGAGTTGTCTTACCTGCGCACATGGCTGGGTTCCATATGCCAAGTGCTTTGTCTCCTCTTTCTTTCTCTCTTGGCTTCCTCCAGCGTGCGGCAGTTACAGGCAGCCTGCAAAATCCTGTGGAGGTGCTGCTGTCCTGTGTGCGTGTGCGTGTGTGGGTTTGAGGCTGTGCTCTTGCTGCTTGCTGTGTTTTATCTGTATGTCACTGTGTGAGAGTGGCTTATCCAGTGGGTTTAACTACATAGCATCTCTCCACCCCCGGGGCTGTGTAGTAAGCATGCGTGAGCGTGGAGGCTTCCTGCCTACATACAGCTCTCTATATCAGCTCCCCCTACACAAACTCACTCACTCTCACTCACCTACCTTGAAATGCCATCACCTGACCAACCTACCACAGCAAACCCCACGCACTCACTGGCCTTTCTTTCCAACCTCCCTCCTTCTCACCATCTTTTCAGTATCACTCTTTCTTCTTCTGCTCAGTCTTTAAACATCTGTTTATATAACGTACAGTGTGTCAAACTTGTATGTGAAATACTGAGTAAATAAGGTTGCTCACATGTTTTTGTGTGAGGCGTCTCGCTAATCCAAAAGATTAAAACGTTCAAATGGAGGCTTGTATGAAGACATTAATATTTCGACTTTTTGTCCAGCTGCTATAAATAATTTAGCACCCACAATGAAACTAGAATGTAAGTTATGTACGTAAAAGAATGAAGAGTTAACCAACTCATGCATCCTGTACCACAAGTGCATTCTTTTATAGCAACCTGTTATGAGGTTGAACTATAAAGAACATTGGCAATAATGCCCTTTAGCCTAATGAGAAAGTATATATTATTTACATGATACTGGTGTATGATTTCATAAGAATTGCTGTAAAACATTGAGTTCAGAGTCGTTATAGCTAACTAAATATAGGCAGATCGGAAATCTTGTAATGAGAACATCTGGAGACAACCATGAGAAATTTTGGGGTAAATGTGGGTGGGAAAATTGACAGAGTGTGAAATTTCTAAAGCAATTCAATGCCTTATGACTGCAGAACTCAAGGTAGGAGGTGATGGTGCGCTTATCAACTTTCTTGGATGGAGAACAAGCCTGCCATTAGCCTATGGATGTTAAATAATTTGGCATGGCTGAAAAGTCCCGTCAAGCCTTCATTATGCATGTAAATGTGTGTTGTGTGGAGAAGAAATAAAGTTTACTGTCTTGAAAAGGAAAAACAGTTCTTTTAGTTAATGACAGCATTTCAGCTAGCTTGTTTAGTTTGTGCTTTTGATTGTGCTCCGGATATTAAAAGTCATTTGTTTTAGTTTAGTGCATTTATTAGGAGATCACATCTAGTCTCATAAGTAGCTGAAAATGAGAGCAATACATTTGACATCATGCTAGTATTAGTTTGATTAGCACAAAATATATGAAGATGACAAACATAAACAATAAAACACAACAAAACAAAATACCTTATCCAGTATATTTCTACAGTGTGATCTTTCATACACCTACAAGATACATTTAATTTTAAATTAATTTCTCACTCTAAGTTAAAAGTGTACCACCTGCTAGCTCAATGGGGCCTGACTAAATACCATGTTTCAGGCTGGTTTTGGGCCAGTTTTTCACATGGAAAGTTACCATAAACTAAATAAAAAGGGAATCAGGGAAGGTACCTTTGTAGAAACATTATGAACTGGTTAAGTACAGTGTAGAACAGGCAACAGCATTCTGAACTATGACAGCTGTAGGAATGGCATGCAGTCACTTCAGTGACACTGAATGTGGATGCAGCATTTCCACAACCATGTGAGTGGGTTTGGGCTGGTTTCAGGTTTGTCAGTCAGTCAGTTTTGGTCTCAAAGTCTCGGGTACAGGCCAGGTTCAGGCTTCAATTTCATGCATCTTCAGGCCTCTGCTAATGTAAGTATTTTTAGGTTCTCCTGCAAATTTCTATTGGGTTGAGTTGCCAGTGTTCTGTAAAGCTCATAAGAGTTGTTATGAAACAATGAATTTGTGGGTGGATTATGGGTAGACTGATTGAAATCTGGGCTACAAACTGGACCTACAGAATCGTAGGGATATCATGAGCAATAATGTGAATAAAGTGAATCCCCAAGTCTTTTGCTATCCTGAAAAAGCTGTTAGGACTCCTATGTTCTACCTATCATGACATTCTCTGGCTTACAAAAAGAAGGTTCACCTAGACATGGAAATGTTTTGTACATCTTATAAACAACCCCATAATGCTGTCTATGTTACTGGATCAATCACTCACACCTTAGAATGAAAATAGGTCACGCTATTCATCAACACTCAATGAGCTTTTGTATATGGCTGGCTTTTCTACAAGCTTCCAATGGTAGTCAGTTTTCTTTCGATTCTGAAAGCCATCCTCCTTTAAATGCTTATATTTTCTGAAAGAATAACTGTACCTTTCTTCCAAGGTTCGTATAAAAACACAGCAAACATACACTTTTGTTGACAATGCAATCAAAAGTTCCAAAGGCTGCTTATTGAGGTAATGAAACAAAAACATGGCATGGCCAGGGAGAGCTGTTGTCCATTAACTGCCGTTGTCTTTTCCATCAGCTTCAAAACATTATCCACTGTTTCCATTGACCTAAAAATATTATGACGGGAAAGTGCTGTGCTGTATATGAAGGGACAGTGCTGCACAGTGTTTTGTAGTATGTGTGTTGAGGGGAGATTCCATTTATTCATGTTTCTGAGAAACCGTTGAAGGCAGTGTTCTGGTCAAACACTCCATCAACTTACATATCCATGCTAAACTTTCAGCTTCCCATAAAAAGGTCAGAAATGTGAATCATGTCACTTTGAGAGACGCCGTTTATACAGATAATGCTGTATTACACAAAGCAGTGCCATGTAGATATGCTGCATTATCTTTACAGCTGTGCATTAAGAGCATGTGGGTGTGTGGGTGACTTTATGATTATTTATCCATGTTGGTGGACTACTTGAAAAAGCATGACTGAAAGAATACATTCATTTACATTCAGGCAAAGCGCATACAGGTAAGAGGCTAAAATTACCCGTGGGCAGATGATGGTAGAGATGCGTTCACTCTCTGACACTGTACGAGGAGAATGCACAGTAGTGATGCAGTCCACCTGTTACTGCTACAAGCAGAATTCATTATCAGTGCCTTCCACAAAAGCTCCAGCAGTAATAGACATATTCAGCTGCTACAGTTGAAAGTTGTTAAAGATCACTGTAAACCTGGTTAATATCCTGGTAATTAACCTGGTTAATATCAGGGTGATTAAGAGTATGGAAGGACTAAAGTAAATACATGAGCCCAAGTTACAGAGCAGCCACTTAGTATGATAGCTGTGGCCTCTGTAAAAGCACTGTGCACAACAGAAGCATCATACAATGGCAATAATAAAAAGGTTCTGGAAATGAACATAATTATTATCTCTCAAAGGACTGGTGCTGTCTCTCCATCAATAACAAGCAGAAGAGCAATTAACATGTATTACATTTAGGCAGCTTCTGACTTCAAAATGCTCTGGAGAACAGATGAAAATTAATTACCTTCATTATTTACAATTATGAATGACTTTCCTTTAGAAAAATGGTCCTCTACATGCTCAAAACATTAGCTTATGGGTTTTTATGTTTGTTAGTTGTTGATTGCAAAATGCTTAATGATTGACTAAAGAGAGGGATTAAAACATTCTCAGTAAAGGCAATGCTAAAAATGTTCAATTCAACCAAATGCACTCTCTAAAAAAAAGGTTTTTAGAGCAATTTTGGTTCCCCAAGGAATCGTTTATGAAAAAGACTTTTGTTTTTCAATTTTTTTCCATTTTTTTTTCAAAGATTTAAAGAACTTTCACTTTATGTAAAGGTTGTGGACCAATTCAGTTTGGTAGCACTTTACTTGAAACTGGCTATAATAACATTGTCATAGCCATTTCATAAACATATCACAGCAGATGTTATATGTTGTCATGAGCTTGTAGGACAGAATATGTCAATTACTCCAAATAAACTGCCATGGCAACTGAACAGCATAAAGACATGTTTATAACATGGCTATGACAACATTATTTAGCTGGGTTCAAGTGAAGAGTTACCAAAGCCTATTCTTAGAACCTTTACTCCATGTGTAGGTTCTTTAAATTTAAATTCTAAATAATACAAATCATTTACCTAAATTGTTGTCAGAACAAAGGTTCCAGGTTTATTAGATAAAAATGCTTATTATTCAGTAACTACAGGGACGTCAAAGCAAACTAATGGAGCTTTTCTTAGGTTGTAGAAGTGTATAATAAAATCGGTACAGGATTAAGGAACCAAAAGTGGTTCTTCTACAGCATCCAGCATAAGGCCCTTTTGCCACCTTTATTTTAAAGATTGTTCAGTAGTCAGCACATACAGACTTACCTCAACATGAAATGCAGTTCATTTGATGTCACCATACTGAGTTTGTGGGTAAACAACCCCCTTGGTAATTTTTTTCGAGTGTAGATGCAGAGCCTGTAAGAAAACACCAGTGAATTCAGTCAACTAATTACTAATCAAATGCTGAGAAGTGGAGACCCCCACCCCTTCAGCACATTTTCCCGACAAACCTCTCCCACCTTCACCAAATTTCACCCACTGACAGACTCATCGGCCCTGCCCCTGTTCATACATGACCCTCCACACACAGGCAGGTAGTGTTTTGCATTCAGGGCTTTTTTCCTCAACACTACTGAGATGAGTGCTGGACTTTCCATCCAACTGTCAGAGGAGAGTTTGCTCAGGCTCAATATGGCCGGACATCTCAGTGAACAGGCTTCATGCTACGAAACCTGAGATGTATAACTAAGTACATATATGCTTCTCAAAATGGTGGGTCATGGTGGGAACCCAGAAATTGCCCACTAGTGCTTTGACTGAGGAGATACTTTGTGTCAGAGGCTGCCCTCGATGACTGCAATTGTCAACGTGTTTTAACTAAGATTACTTTTCTTTTTCAGGACTTCCACACATGAGCTCAATCACAGGAAAAGGTTTTCACTGCTTTGACTGCATTTATAAACATTATTCCAAAAAACTGGTTAAAAAATGAAGCTTGACCAATAAATTCTGGCTAAAATGATAAAAAACAAGAAAGCTGCAGTGTTTTGCTGGCTGTATTAATGAACCGAATCTGTGGATGTAATGGATGAAAGACATCCATCTTAGGCAATAAAATTTATGAGAAGAGTTGTTTTATTCATGCCTTCAAGTCATATTAAAAACAAGTAAATCAAAGGCAGGCTTGGGATGTACTGGAATATATATATATGCATTCAGAATACAACATTAAATATCTGTGTTCAGTCCACATTTCATTTTGAAAAGGCTGATTTTTATACTGTTTTTTTTATTTTAAGAATCATCTTGAATTTTTTGCACAATGCAAAGGACAGATGCTGAGCTTAAATGACACAGAGAAGTAAAAATCACAAAAATGGGGCTACATGGTTTTTGTTGTACAGCAGTGACATACATCAATGAATATACATCAGTAAAAAAAATGATAAGTACCCAGTTTTCTAGTTTTTTCCTTAGAATGGAAATCTCTCTTCAAAAAAATAAAAAATAAAGAAAATGTTATTAATGAATTAGTAATGAATTTCAATGTTTTAAAGTGAGTTTAGTAAGAAAAAAAACAGTAGCTTCAGGGTCTATAGTATCCAAAAATACAAACATTCAATGTAGTTTTAACACATTTTCATTTAAGAAGTTTGCATTTTTCATTTAGGAATCTTGTAATAACACAAAATGCAAAATACATTTATAAAAAAAATCTCATATTTTTCTGGGAGAGGGGATTGTGGAAGCAGCACTGGACTGAAGCAATAATGAAAAGAAAGAAATAAAAATTACAACAGCTGATTTTTGCCCATGTGCATCATTAAGATGTTCTTTTTTTGGCATTTTTTCCACTCCCCCCAAGTTAGTTGTCTCCAATCCCACCCATTAGCTAGGTCCCCCCAATCACACAATGCTACCAGCACTAGAAGAGTGAAGGGAAGCTCATGCTTCCTCCATGTCATGTCAAATTCATTCATCACTGGACAGCTAAACACACTTGGATTAGAATGCTAACTGTCTGTTCTGTTATGTCAGCTAACATGGCAAGTATTACACTGAGTAAAGGGGAAAGGGCCACCCTACCCACCCAGACAGAGTGATGCCAAATGTGCTCTTTGGACTAAATGAATACATCTAAATGAATTAAAATACTAAATGTAGCTTTTTACACACTATAATGGAATATGTTACTGAATACATTCCGAACAGTGCATTTAGCATCCATCGGTAATTTTTCCAAAGTATTCTGCCAACTATGAAAGCAAACTTAGGCAAATCCTAACAAGAGAAGGTATATAATAGTACCTAATGGTATATAAATATAACACATAGAAATACAAAGACCAAGAACAAATCTAAAAATACTACAGGCCACAAATGGATCTTGGGACCTCAGGTGTCATGACAAACCATTTGTAGCATGATTCTTTCACTAAGTGAGATGCAAGTGTGAAAAACATTTTGAAAGTTGAAAGCACCTCCACATAATGTAATTCCTTAAGAATCTCTTACTGTCCAAACCAAGACCCATGTAAGGACCTTTATTTTGGAAGTGTAGAACAAACTAGGAAGACTTCTCAAACTACAGAGGGAAACATGGGAGCGTATATGTTAGTGTTAAACAGTCCGTGAATGGACAACAGGTGCAGGTGAAGATGGGGCAGGTGCCAGGGAAGAGGACCAATACGTCAATACAATGGATAGGTGCTAATCATAAATAAAACCAGACAATTCTTCAATTGTTGGTTTCTGGACAGGTCTTAGTGAGATATGTATTGTAAACCCAGTTTAAGGATCGGTGACAGTACAACAAGATCAGCAGTTATGTTTTCAAACTTACTCACATGACTAGAAATGCTAAAGCAATACATTCTAAAAGCAAAACACAGAGATGATTGACTGTCAGTGGAATATTTAATGAAGAGGGGGAGGTTCAAACAGTTCCTCAAAACCTCAGACAGTCAAAATCCCTGACAGCTTGAAACATGAAACTCCTTCTTTAAGTCTTTGTCAGGGTTGTAAAACCTAATGTGTTTCATTCTGGCCATCACAGCATTAATCAAATATGTGTAATCTTTATAATCATAACATTATGATGTCCTATCAGGTGCTGCAGATATGGTAAGTTCTGAGGAGGAGGGCATGCTGGGTAAGATACTCTCATTTTGATGGTGGAGGGAATTCCCCCTGTAATTTCACTGTAGTTCAAACAAAGAAATACATCAACCCAAGGCACAGTGCCTATTATCAGCATGGAAATTATTCAAATTTGGGCTGAAGAAACCAAGAGGAGATGATCTAGAAATCAAAGCTGCTTGGAATTTTATCTTATACCCTGAAACACAGTACTGTTTCCATTCCAGAGAATTGTCCCTTGACCTTCCTAAGAAGTTTACATTTAGCAAGAATAGGATATGTAAATAAACAGGGAGATTTTTAAAGCCAATTTCTAACTTTATGCTAACTGCACTGCTTAATAATCTAAAATATCATGTGTCACATCTACAGTACATGGAAAATGTAGTATTTTCAACAACAAGCACAATTTTATTCTTGACAATCAAAATTTGGTTTGATTAAGGCAGTGAATATGGTGGCCGCTGTTTTCTTAAAACAGTACAGGTTACAGTCAAAAATGTGTTTTAGTAAAGCTGATGGTCAAAACATCAAAATCAAGCAAACATTTGCAACACAATAGACTTTCATCAGAACACTCTTTGATCCATACTTTCTTCATAGGCTTCTGCAAAAACAGAGCCCAAAGTTTTACATCAAACAAGTCAACTCAAAGCACTCGTTTATAATTGGTCATCCAAGTACTGCTGAATTGGCTCTTCAGACCAGCTTGATCAGCCAGGCGAGCTGACCCAAACATTTTGGATTTTCAAGAGGGGTCAACAGGGAGTTTACTGAAGGACTTGGCTTCATGTTATCTATGTATAATAAACTAATATTTCTATTGTCTTTCCCAAAAGTATGACTGTGGTTATATGTGGTATAAACTGATAGTGTGACTTACAGAAAAAGTCAACTCTGACACAGAGAAGGAACATGAAAGAGATAAGAAACTGTGAAACCTACAGAGTGATCAATGAAGAGAAGAACTGATAAATCTTCAAGATTCATAAGATTCAAAAGCCCTGAGATTTTGTCTTTCAAATATGCTTTATCTCATTTTCTTTCGTTCTTTTGTTCTTTTTTGTTTGTTATAATTTCTGCAGGCATTTCCTTTGATGTTTACATTGATGTTTACATATGTTGTGGATGCAATTATGTAATTAATTTACTATTGTTTTAAAACATATAAAAATCTAACCATGTATAGATTGAAATACTGTAAACTACACAATAAAATCAATGTTTTAAGTTTAATCAAAGGACTGTATTGCCAGCAATCTTTGTCTTTTTTAGTGATGTTATTGATGGTAATACATCAGCAGTTCTGTTTTTAACTTGCTCACATGACTAGAACAGTGAAAGCAAGATATTAAAAATGAAAAATGTACAGGTAATTAACTTTTTGTGGGACTTTAAATGAAGAGGAGGAAGTTAAAAGTTTCTCAAAACTTCTGACAGTCACTTACTTAGAAGAGTAAAATGAAAACTATTTAATTGTGGCCACTATAATGTCATTAAAGTAAGTGCAACTGTAACTATTTGGCCACAATCTTTTCTAATATCAGACATTTGGGATATTAATTTTGTTGTAAATTCATTCTCAATTCTCTTCTTAAGTACACTCTTAAAAATTATGGTTTTTCAAAAGTTCTTTAGTAAAGGGAATGGTTCCATGTTGAACCATGGATTCTATATCCATAAATCGGTCTTTGCATGGTGAAATTGTTGTTCATATTGATGAAAAATGTGTTGTATATGATTTGATATCCAATCTTTTTGATGATGGTTCTACATAGCAACAAAATTGTTCTTCTACTGTTACATTATCAAGCTTGTAAAAGTCGTAGAACCCGTTTTGGTGCTATACAGAACAATTTCACTATGCAAAGAGAATGCATGAAATGGTTTTAAATAAAACTCATGGTTCTAAATAGAACCATTCCCTTTACTAAATAACTCTTGAATAACCATCTTTTTCAAGAGTGTAGGCTATGGAAATAGAAATTGTAATATTTTATTAATGTTGATTTTGTTTTTCAACATAAGTCGAAATCTTTTATTGATAACTGAAATACAAAGACCTATACCATTTTTTTTAATTTATTTTAAATAACAGATTTATGCATAAATCTAGTATCATGTAAGATATTTCCTTCACGTACCTCTTACAACAAAAACAAACACTAACAGATGTAACTGGACTGAGGACAAGACGGCTCTTACAGAGAGAGGCTGCAGCCACTAAATGGAGAGTATGTATTAATATCAATATTAATAACAACAACAATACTAATAGTACTGCTACTATTAATGATAATAATAATAATTATTATTATAACAACAACAACAACAATAATAATAATAATAATAATAATAATAATAAAATGGCATCAGTAAGTCATGGGGATGTCAGAGAAGGCAAAGGTTCACAACATGAATGGCATACAAGAAACTAGAGATTTTTTTTTTACTAAAACCTATGTGACACCATAGGACAGCAATTTGAATACTTTTTTCATTTTATCACTTTCAGTTTCACAGTTGATGGAACCATAGCTCATCACAATATGACTATGGAATCATATACAGCTCTTTTCATCATTGAAAATAGTTTTTACAACTTAAATCAAACCTTTACAACAGTGGCATCACATGAAAATCATGTTAATAAATGTATCTGCAGCAAAACTGGTTTTATACTACTGTGATTCCAAACTTAGTATAATGAATTACACAAACATTCAACTTGCATAGAAGCCGTTTACAACTTCCATCAATGTGTGCTTTCTGTGATGAAAAACCAAGTGTGAAACACACCCAGTAAGCTTTGTGATTGCATTATGATCAGATCACTCAAACTGTGCTGAGAGGTGGTCAGAGACAGATCTTGACCACGTTCATAATGTAAATTAAACAGGGTTTCTACATCCTCATATAATTACATAAATGGAAATGCATCTGTTGAGGCGGAATTATAAACTAGGATGGTATCCCACTTTTCATTGGGTTAGTATCCTCAAGTGTAATTTAGTACCTTTAGTTAATAAACACAATTGTACCATGTTCTATTGCATTTAGTGTTAGGTTGTGTATGTTTGCATTGTCTGTACTATATACACAGCTTTTTACTTTATTCTTATATTTTAACCTATTAGGTTAGGAATAGGTACAAATCTGTACCTTTCCACTGGAATAAAACACAGTTGGACATTAAGACTACTATTGTACCTTTGAAGGTACATATATAGTTTGTACCTTGGTGAACAAAATGTACATGCACAGTACCTTGTTTTTTGACAGTGTATGTGAGGCTGGAGTTATGCTGAAATAAATCTTCATATACTCTAGGCAACTGAAAGTGTCTTAGCCAAGCTTGTCAGTTTCTTTTGTTCACTTGTTCACTCAACGCATTTTAGTGAAAAACGTAAATCAGCTTTCACCATAGTACAGTATATTCATAGGTGTAGATTTGGTTGAGGGGACTGGTTATCAAATTGTTTTTAAACAAGTAGACGACCCTCCACAGAGACTCAAATGAATCCATATGGGATCATCATCTTTTATGTTCATTTACTGGGGCAGAATGAGCCAGCGCCATTCTTCTAATGTTCAAGACTGCCAAGGATGTTTAAAGGTGAGGTAAAATAAGCAGAGAACCTGTGATAATGTAAGACGCTGCCAGGTTATCTATTGCAGACTGTAGCATTCCCCAGGATTAGTTTTAAGTGACATTTTTTAATCCCACAAATGGGGAAGTTTCACCTCCGCATTTAACCCATCCATGAAGTGAAACACCACAAACACACTAGTGAGCACACACATACTAGGGGGCAGTGAGCACATTTGCCCGGAACACTGGGTAGCCCTGTCCATGGCACCCGGGGAGCAATTCGGGGGTTAGGTGTCTTGCTCAATGACATGGACTGTCAGTACTGAACCGGCAACCTTCCGGCCAGTTCACTAACCTCCAACCCACGACTGCCCCAAGAGACTAAAAAGTAAATACTATGGTATAACAACAGTAGGTTAGCTTACAAAGTTTGTTCAGTGGGTCTAGAAGATGTATTTATTTTGTTAAACACCTTATACTGTGCTTCTGTATCTGCGTTATACTAAACCAGGGTTGCCAGGTAGACTATAGACTGTGCTGTTCTAGACCTTTTTCTAGCTCCATCACCCAGAAGTTGAAATAAAGCAAAGTTTTCAGTTCTTTCAATGTCTGCTCGTACAACGAAAACATTTCATCAAATTCCAATCACTATAAAGAAGCTGCTCTTCAATGTACAACCCAAACATGCATTTCATTGAAAAACTATAATCTGCACTTTCAATAGAATTTATAAAACTTTTGTCAATGAGAAATATTTGACAATGACTGAGACTTCAAGATATGATTGTTTTAATCAATTGTCTTGGCTCAACTGCTTCAGTGAATCAAAGAAAAACACTCGATAGATTGTTTCAAATGCATAGCAAACATGCCAAGCAGCTAAGTGCACTATGTTTGACACGAATAATTGCTCTCGAAAGAAGAACAAGTGGAGTGTGATACGCCCCACTTGTTTGTCTTAGTTACTGTTTTCACCTGCCGGCATCTGGTGGGAGGACTTTCTGGCGGGGCTTAACCCACTTCCTGAAATTTTTAACGACTGGCAAAACCAAAGTGCGGTTAATGACAATGAAGATCACAGATAAGGAGTAAATAAACGTGTCTGCCCTAACTGTTTGAGCAAGAAGACAACGTTGGTGCGACTGTTCTCATCTGGCTTTGTCGTTAAGACACTCCCTGAGTCCTGAGTTCCCGCCACCAAAATCCAGTTCCTCTTGTCAAACAGTCATCCACCCACAATGGAATTCACCTCACAATGCGATTCTCGGTTTAGGCTCTTCAAAAGGCCCACTGGCCATACAGACAAGTTAAGATCAAACGGTTGAGGAATTGGCCTCCAGCAACCTTAATATTCTCACACTGGCTATTATGTGCATTCCAAAAAGGTGAAATCTCCTATTCAGCAAGCTTGCCACATCAAATCCTTGCAGTGCTTCTGCCAACACTTGTCATGACAAGTGAGGGCATAGCATCTCGCTCCAGAAATGTCGCCTCAAGACTGGTTGACTCAGACATAGAAGGCAGCCCCTGATCAAACATACCAATCATAACATGCGCCAAAGATCATTGAAACATAATGCCAAAGATGGTTTAAAAATAATTCAGTGTGTCGAAACAGGTGATCTTGACATTTAAGGTGGTTAGGGTTTCTTGTCTGGCATGAAATGCATTTCATTCAAGTACAACCCCAATTCCAATGAAGTTGGGACGTTGTGTAAAACATAAATAAAAACAAAATACAATGAATTGCAAATCCATTTTGAATATAGGTTGAAAAGGATTTGCAAATAATCATATTCTGTTTTTATTTATGTTTTACACAACGTCCCAACTTCATTGGAATTGGGGTTGTACAATGCTTGCTTTTATGGAATAAAAATAGTGGGGGAAAAGTGCTTTGTGTGCAGTACTGTGCAGAAGTCAGAGATTAGCCTTCATTTTTCAGTTTCCAGTTCCAATGGCTGTTATGTGGAAGTTAACTTTTAAAGAGACATTTTTGAGGAGATTAGATATGAAACAACTCAAGTCAAAGAAAAAAAGTGAGAAAACAGGAGTCAAAAACATGAATAAAAGAAAAAAAGTGGTACTTCAAACAAAGAAGCTGCAGGCCAAGAACAAGAACTGACCATCCCAGAGTCCATACCTGAACCAGACCTGATCATTGAATGTGTTTGGGATTACTTTAATCATGAGAAAGAAAAAGTGCACCCAAGTTCTATGACTGAAACTTTGAAGATATGGAAAAACATTCCTGCTTTCAGCTTTTCAAAAGTTTCCTGAAAAGAATGGAAGCTGTAATAAAGACAAAGTGTGGTGACACTAAATGGAGATTCTAATATTTTCTGTTAATCATATCTGATGCATTTTTCCTGACGTTAAAAAAATAACTTGTCCCTAGTGGCTGAAAATTAAATTAAATTGAAGATCTCAGAATTTCATTTTATTAGTACTGATTCATTTCTGTCAAAAGAAAAGCAGCTCAGGGTTGTTCCAGGTCTTTGACACTGTATGTTAACACCAGCTGCCCTTTTATATTGTTTGAACATTTCATCATAAAAGGTCCATCACAAATGGCCAAATATTACTTGGAATAAACACACAGGGGGTACAGAGGGGATCAAACTGGGTTCCTTCCAGATCACAGATCTGTAGAGTTTAGCCTAGCCATCTCTGCTGAGCTGTGGCCTGGAAGGAACCGAGTCTGACCCTCCTGGTTTAGAATGTTCTTCATTTTCTTTTTGGAAAAGGTGCTTTGAATTTGGTTCAAATAAGGAAGAAGGTTGCACATGAATCAAGCATGTCCTATGAACACAACTGTTAGCAGACACTTTACTTCTCTCAGCAAGAATTTTATCGATGTAAGACATTTCATTCATGTGAAACCGATTGACGCATTTGAATCATGTAAATTCAGGATTTCTCATAAAGGAGATGAAACACTTTGTATGTTGCAGTTATCCTTCGTTAGACATTCCAAATCAGAGTACACAGCAAAACGATAAAATGTGTTTTTTATCTGTCTTTGTTTTCCTGTGGGGCTTAAGGTCTGACAGGCCCTGATGAAAGAGAATTCTGAGGAATGCAGACTCTTCTCCCCCTCATGAGGGTTCATTTTGTGTGGGAAACCACCCTTTCTTTGTTTGCCGTTATCGACTACCCTTCCTCCTCCCCCCCTTCCCATTACAGTACAGAATGCTTTCTCTTCAAGTGACCTGTGACTGTGTCCACTCCACCTTTCCTCCTGCTGGTGATTTATGTGGGATTCCCTGGCCAGTGTGGCACTTGTTCAAGTCCCACTCCCTGCCTGAGTGACTCCCTATGTTGCCTCCTCTCCGGAGCTGAGTCAGAGAGCCTGAGGTTTCCGGTTCTGTGTGTGACTCATGGAGTATGCTTCCAGACCTCCACATTCTCGGAGCGAAGCTGCAGCCAGCCCAAACAACTCGGGAAACCTTCAGATCCCGGAAATACATGGAAAGAGAGCAAAGAAAAATCGGAAAAACGGGAACAAGTCTCTGCCCAAAGTTTCTTTCTTTCTTTTTTTTTTTGGCATCCAGTCCTAGAGACCGAAAACTGGAATCACGTGAGGGATTCCTGTTCAGTGCAACCGCACATATCATAGCAACCACAGAGCCTATTTAAAGCCACTGTTCTTTCTTGCATTTTGAGAGGTGTCAGCCTGTTGTGATAGAAAAGACATGAAGGATATATCAAGGGTAATGTTGAGGGAGAGAGCCGGAGGTAATTAAGACATGATTTCACACATCAGCATGCTTCAAGTGGGCGCTGAAATTCTGAGCTTGCCTGCTTTTTTTTGCTTCAGTCTACACAGTTACATCACTATTTCATATTCAAACATCACACAGCCACATGACACGGTGTCACAGTACTGAGACACAATACTAAAGTTATTGCACATTAAAACACTGGTTTGGGGGATGCGTGATCTTCATGAGCCTTTTTATAGTATCCTTAATGACCATGAGGCACAGCTTGGCCAACACAGTGTGAAATGTAAAGTGTAAAACCACGATGCTAGCGTTCCCTCTGCAGCATCACTGTGCGTGTGTACCAGTGAGCCTGAACTGGTGGTGACCTGTCCTTTGGAAGAAAGTGTGCGTGTGTTTGTGTTTGTGGGCGTGCAAGGCTAACGGGTGGGCTGGCGGTGGCAGAGGGGAAGAGCAGGGTGGAGGAGGACGTGGGTGGATGGGTGCGAGTGAGTGGGCGATGGCTGCAGGAAGCCCTCGCAAGAATGAGTGTTTGAGTATGCATGCGTGGTTTCTTATTGGAGGGCGGGGGCGAATGGGTGGGTGGAAAGCAAAGGAAGTGTCTACTGCTTGTGGATAGCAACCACTTAAGGCCTGTCGCCCATCATCTAATTGGAGAACGAGCTGTTGAATCACAGCTGGGAGTGGTGAAAGTAGTCAGGAGAGCCTTTCAGTCTGTCTGCTCTCACAAGAATGCTTCAACTGCTGCCTCAACTACTGAGATGGACATTTCCAACACTCATGCTGCCTAAACCAAGAGTTGTGGAAGGATTTATCCCCAGCAAGGCTCTGAATCGGTATGAACAGTGAAAAACAAAAACTAGAAATTAATGGTATTTTGCTAAGAAAGTCCTAACTCATCCTTGACTGCTCCAGAACAAAAACAGCCATTTAAAATCTTTTTCTTTGGTCAATAACATTATTTTTTGGTTTGTGTAGCCCACTAACTTATTATTATCTCACTTCCAAACTAAATTATTTTAAGATCAATATTAGGTTTATAAATATAAGATTTGTGGTTAGACTATAGATTCATTAAGGAATCACATTCTATAAGTTTAAATTATAGATAATTAGACAACAGTAGACAGCTCTGAATGTTCACTGTGTTCATTTGTAATACACAAAAATGTGTGTTATATAAAAATTTGTATATATACATAGCTATTTGTTACTGAATCAAAAACAGTAAAATCACTGTTAATTAAAGTTTCATTATATTATGCCTACATGATGGAATTAACCATTTTATCATCCACTTCTGACTGTTTAATTGGTATATTGGTTCTGCTAGAAGCAAACTATTCTTGGCATTCACACAAGGCAAAGGGGGTAGGGGAGGCAGAGAGGCAACAAACAATATTCTGATCAAAGACTTACAAAACAAGGGCTATACGCATAAATACTACACAATCCAAGCAAAAACTAACTACACAATGCAGAAAATTACTATTGAAAAATCATCATTTGTTTTGAGGAGTCACAAACACAGAGTTCTCCCATGTTCTAATAGTTGACTGCTTGGCTCTGTTGAGCTTGGATGTAAGATACCCTACGCATATGTTACTGTACATTGTATTCATTACATTGTCAAACCAGGTTTGATGAGGCTTGAGAAAATTTTCTTTATCTACTTTCTTCCAGCATGGATCACATTTTTTCTACCTGTCACAAGGTAACCAATTAAAAAAAGAAGGCTGTTCAAACTGAACCGGAGAGCGAATGCATGGCTGTACAGTAGGACAGTTTTGCTTGCGTATGTGATTTTAAAAATGCTCAGCATGAAGATAAATATTAATATACAGGAATATGTATCATTCTCTACATTGACACAACTGATTTGCTAAAAGATCTTGAAAAGTAGCAACTACCCCTCAGCACTGGAGCTTAGGAGTATTTTTTTTAATGCAGAAATCTGATGTTGTGTTTCTTTGCTAGTTGTACTATTCAAGGCAGCTGATAATGCTACTGATGCTCCCAGGGGCTGATTCGAAAAAATGAAACCTGCTGGACTTTTCTTCTCACCTTTGTCCTCCAAAATGAAGTGCGGTAAGTGATCGTTTCTTTTATCTATACATTTAGTGTGACGTGTGATGTGGTATTGAACTTCCCACCCATAACACCAGCTAGAAAGATCCACTCCACTCCTTCTCTGCAATTGCTAGTCATAATATCCAGTCATAATTCTCACTATTCAGACACAGAATTATTGCAGAACTGCCTGAACACAGGCTAAATCATAGATAGGACAGCGATATTAGTGAGCCAGCACATCATTTTGGAACTTGAAAGTATTTTAGAAAAGATTCATTAAACACTTTATTTTGATGGTCCCCGATAGATGCTGTACAGATATTTAATATACCAACCAACCTTCCAGTGATGTTCAGTTGATTATCAACAACATTATGATTAAGGTTAGGGTTAGATTTAGTTTAATAAGCTCTTTCACACTGAACTTGATATTCAGTTGCATTTAATGGATATTTCATTGAATGTTACCTAAAGACACACTGAGCATTAACAAAGCATCTACAGTGGACCATCCAAATAAAGTGTTACCAAAATTCCCATCTGTGGCCTTATTTACATAAACTATTTGACTTTGTTGGTTCAAGACAAAATTCTTTGTGTCTCTACAAAAATAATCAAAAAAAGATAATAAAACTCATATTAAAGTTAGTCATTTGTTTGATTTTGTAGATGATTGTGAAGGTTCTTCAGGAAACCAAAAGTGGTTCTACTATGGCATTGCTCCAAAGAACATGAAGTATCAGAAGAACATTTTGCCTTAAATGAAGAAATCAGTACCATGAACACAACAGTACAGTCGCAATGAAAAAAATCCCACAGATGTGATGAAAGGTGTTGGTGAAACCTTACATTACCCACAGTAAACAGACGGCTTTCTATTGATCTACTGATGAGAGACCAACCTGTATGGAAATTCCTACTCCCTTCACAAGGCTTGAATTGTACAGTAACTCACTTGAAGCCATGTATCTCTCAAACAGTGAGATTACAAAGACACTTTCAAGCTTTTCATGCTGATATCAAGCACGCTGCTAGCTCGTTGTGCTATAACCAGCCGTACAGTCACTCCAGTTACTCCACCCTAGACATGGCACAGATGAGAGAGGTCTTGCAGAGTGTCATCTGCTCAGTGGGAGTGCTGGTGGTGAGGAAATGACAGAGAAGATCCAGAGCAGCGCTGATGGAGGCCACCCCACAGAGCCCATCTACTGAACCAGCACAGCACCACGGCCTTTTACCAGAGCCTCTAGAGAAGCAGCAAAACCTCACAATGTAGCCCAGAGCTCTGGAGGATGAAAGTCAATGGAACTTTGGGTACACAGCCAAAGCGACACCCACGTGCAGCCTGGAAACCACAACCGATTACGCAGAGGAGAAAAAAAAAAAGAAAAGAAAAAAAAAAGAAAACGAGAAATGAAAAGCTTTGGTAGGGAGGAAATGGAAAACAGTAGCAGACTGCAGTGTAGCTATTTGTTTTTATATACAGCAAAATGCTACTTTGTGCTGTCAGTGTTTTTTATTGGATGTTGCAGATATCACCAGCAATAACCTGTTGTAATTTGATATTAATGATTTCTCACTCATAGCTCATTAAAAAAGGAGATTTATTTTGAAAGAGCAAACCTTTAATTAATCCCATGTAAGCAAGATCTTTACATTTGTACATTTTCAACATTTTTACATCAAAACGAACAGAAAACAGTCAGAATGGAGTGTCAGTGTCCTCAACCAATTTCTTGTACTTTTTCTAATTTGTCTTTTGTCATTTAAATGTTTCAGATCATCCAACTAATTTAATTTAAGATAAAGACATCATGAGTAAATTATTATTCTATTCATTATATATAAGGAATTATTTAAAGCCTTTATCACCCATGTGAAAAAGTAATTGCCCCCTAAATCCAACAACGTGGCAACTTGTGCTCTTGTGAGTCGTTTATATCACTGTGGAGGAGTTTTGTCGTTTTTTTTTTTGAGCCGTTCAGAGGTGGATGGCTTGCCTGCTTTGGATCATTGTCCTGCTGCATGACCAAACTGAACTTGAGCTTTAGGTCATGAACTGAAGGGTGAACATTGTTCTTCAGGATTTTTTTGATAAAGAGCAGAATTCATGGTTATACCAAATATGGCAAGTCATCCCAGTCCTGCAGAAGCAAATTTGCTCCAGACACCCACACTACCGCCACCATGTTTAACTGTTAGTATGACATTCTTGTAGTGGAATATGGTCAAGCTCTACAACAGATGTAACAGAACCCCTGCCAAGTTCCATCTTTGATTCATCAAACAGAATATTATCCCAAAAGTCTTGGGGTAATCTAGAATGCAAGACATTTGTGTTCTTTTTGGTCAGCAGTCGTTTGCACTTTGCAACTCTCCCATGGATGCCATTTTTGGCCCAGTGATCTCATCTGAGGCAAGTGAGGATTACAATTCTTTAGATGTTCATCTGGGTTTTTTGTGACCTCCTGGGTGAGTTGTCAATGTGCTCTTGGTGAAAATCTGGTAGGCTCACCACTGTGCTAAGTTTTCTCCATTTGTGGATAATAATGCCTCTCACTGTGGTTTGCTGGAGTTCCAGAGCCTTAGCAAGGGCTGTGTAACACTTTCCAGACTTGTAGATTGCAATGACTTTTGTATTTGAATCTCTTGAGAACGTGGCATCATGTGATGCTTATTGAGACCTTCTAGCCCACTTCACAATACCAGAGAGGTTTGTTTTAAGTGATCTTTAGATTCAACAGGTATGGCTAGTGATAATGAACCCAATAGTTAATTGAATTTAGTTTACTGGTTGATTTAGTAGCTAAGGAGACAATTACTTCACATAGGACCAGGTAGGGCTGAACAGCATTTAAATCATCATTTAAAATCATCATTTAAAAACAGCATTTTTGTTTACATTTGTTTTCTTTGTGTGTTATGAAAAGTAGTTTGATGAGATGATTCCAATATATTATATATCAAAATGTTCAAAACAATCTTAGCTCTCTTCATTATGAGGCCCTTTTGATGTGGAGCACTATGTATAAGAGATAATTCAGCCGTAAAGCTGAAAAATGCCAGTTTTAGATAATCTTAACATCTCTTGTAAACACATAGTTTTCGTTATTTAGACAAATTGTTTCGGTGCTTGAAATGGGTTTACCCTCACAAAGGTTCACAAAAGTAGTGGATGCTTTTCTCATGGCTACTTTCCAAAAACGTTTCCAATTCATGTCTGCATTTAAGGCGACTGAATGAGGTGACGGGGAAGGTGTTAATGATTTCCTTTTTCATGCAATATATAGACACACAAATCAACTAATTACAGGTGACACACAAATCCTCCAGTTACACACAGTAAAAGGAAGATGGCGTGCATCTCAGCTTCTGTTCATTGGCTCATAACTACAGATGTGAGTCACATGCAATCTCATGATAAGATGGAATGGAAAGGGTGAATCTACAGATTCAGTAACTGGTTGTACCACATTTCTGTACTGTATTAGCCCAAATATATTATTATATTAACACCAAGAAACGTTTGATTTGGCATGCTGGTGCATTCATTGGCCTCTGAGGGTTAGTAAGATGCTTAACAACCAGGGATCAGGGATGAGAAGCTATAGTGTAAATACAGTGAAATCACCTAGAGATGGCACAATACCACTTTTTCTTTACCAATTCTGGTACTAGGCATGGTGAGTTACCATATTCTCATGATATCTAAGGCTTTACATGTCAATTTTAGGACACAAAACAAATGATAATAATTGGAATTACATATGGATGCTTTGTAGTGTTGGCACAGTTCAGTGTATGCATTGCGTGTTTTCACTTACAAAGTAACCCTTTCTGTCAGCTTGTAATAACAGTGCAATATTATTGTTATACAATATCATTGCAATATCAGATCTCCAACAGTGGAGGATCTTATTAGATATAAAAATCACTTAAGTTTGTTAAAACTGGCCTACATTTATAGTAACTGTTCTCAAACATGTATGTCTGCACGGAACACTTTGTTAAGGTTGTAGTGTACACCTTGCTCCATATGTTGACATTGAGCTACAGGACAGGGAGGCATTAGAGCAGGCCAATCTGACTGAGCAGGCTTTCACTCTACTCACTTAATTTGACATTGAGAGATCATTTCTTCTGGAACATTTACTTTTGCAGGTTTTGGACATTCTTAGCATCATGAATGAAAGAATTTACCCTTGGACGTCCTTTTTTTAATGAATGTGCCCTTTAAGCCAGAATTTCCAGAGGTTTACATAGGAGCTACAGGTCAAACACTTTCACAGCCCACTCAACAACCTTTCAAAACCCTCGCTGTGACCTTGTCACTTTTATGCTGTAGATGCAAGATTAAAAAACTTGCATGGAAGCAACATCACCTTTATCTGCTACCCTCTAGAAGGCCACATACTTCATTTAAGACTTCATTTAAGGCTAATGCTATTTCCACCATTCTCCTAGATCTCTTTCTTTGAGAGGTGGTGAGGGTCCACAGAGCTGGTGGAATGTTGTCGGTGCCTCTGTGGTGTAGGGGGCTGGCGCGGGGAAGACTAGAGGAGGGACGCTAATGGCTAACAGTGGATTTACATTCTTTGTCGAGCATAATGGGGGAGCCAGAGGGGCCGTAAGCGAGGAGGAGAGGTGCCCTACTGCGATGCCTCCTGTGAAAACAGCAGCCCCGTCACTCACTGCACAAGTGCCTCATTATCATCCACGGCCATTTGTGAACAACTCACCACAGCTCTCTGCTACAGAGGCTAGTGCTGCTATCAACACATTCATAACAAATAAAGCTTACATCTGTGAAAAAATAGAAGAAGGTTTACATGAGGAGGTAAAGAGACACATCACAGAAACATTACCGGTCTCTAGGCAACCATCTACTTTCCCTGCCTACTCGGAGCAAGATGTTTGGGGGGGGGTTCCTCTTATGGAAATTTTGTTGCAAAATTTAACTGTCGCACCCATCTTAGAGGATCAACATATGCCTAGTATGCTCTAGGTTTACATTTGCATTTACAGCATTTATCAGATGCTCTTATCCAGAGCGACTTACAAGAACTGCTTTGTCTATCTAGAGAAAGTGTCTTTGCTAGTTAGCAATAGGTTAGAGAGAAAGCTCATCCTGAGCTCAGATACTGCTAAGAAACAAAAAGTCACTGTTGGTACCCAGAGAAAAAGGAACAGAGCTGAACACAGAATAAAATACAATACATAAGTGCAGCACAATACATGACAATCAATACTTAATTCACACACACATTTTCTATGCCGCTTCTCCCTCAGGGTTGCAGGATACTTAATTCAGTGCTCATATAAGTGCTGTATAAAGAGATGTGTCTTCAGTCTACGTTTGAAGACAGTAAGAGACTCTGCTGTACAGACAGCCAGTGAGAGTTTGTTCCACCACTTGGGTGCCAGTACGGGGAACAGTCTCGATGCTTGTCTTTCACATGCCTTGAAGGATGGCGGGCCAAGCTGAGCTGTACTTAAAGCTCAAAAGGCTCTAGGTTCATTCAGAGAGCTTCTGAATCATATGTTACCTGTTGTAATGAACAGTTTTATGTAAGAGTCTGTCTTATTCCCAGATTTCTGCATGTTGACCAAGTGGCCCTTTCAGAAACATACAGCTTGTTTGATATCAACTGTTTATGAGATCTATTCGGCCCAGGAGGACTGTGAGCGGTTTGTGATGCAGCTGCTTGTGTTCCTGCTGAGCAGTGGGGTTCATGAAAGAGCATATATTAATGGACATAGGACATAAAGTACTGTCTGGAGTGAAACAATCAGGAATTTAAGGAAAAAATATGTAGTTCTTATCAGCCTGACATATTTACAAAAAATACATTTTCATCAAGTCATCTGCATTACTAAAATGTCCTGAATCAAATCTGATGCAAGAATTCTCTCATTTATATCTTGAAGATCTTCACTGAAGAATCCAAGTCTTTAACTCCTAACTGGTCATCTATAACCTCCTATTTCACTGAGCTATAAATATGAGGTCACCTGCTCTCTTACTCATCTATAAACATCAGGAATGTCAGTGAATACATAATGAAATGAGGCAAATGAAATGACCTAAACAAATCAGACAAGAGATAAAAAAACAGAGTTTCAAACGACTTTAAAAATTTCAATCAACTTGAGCTGTAACCAACTTAGAAAATGATCCTTGTATATTCTGCTCCAATACACAGTGAGAAGGATGATGATGAAAGAACTGAGAAGAGGCAAGAAACAAAAAAAGAAAGAAAGCAATCGGCAAGGATCACAGATGGAGAACTGCAAATGTTGGTTGAGTCTCGGGGTGACCACGTCTCCAAAACTAGGATAGAATGTTTCCTCCTTGCCAAGAAGCTATTGGAAGGCCTGCCAGAAAGAAGCATCTACTCTCATGAAACTGCTAAGTTCCCAAATAAAACTTTTGGTTGGAAATGGTTCTATAGACAGATAAGACAAATAAAACTTTCTGGTTGGGAAAACAAGTTTGGTGTAAAACAAGGGACAGTCCCAAAAATAGCTTAATGCCTACTGTGAGGTATGGTGGTGCATATGTTATGTTGTGAAACTGTTTTATTTCCAAGGGCCCTGTGAATATCGCTGGACGCCCATAGTGAACTCTCGAGAGCAGCCATAAAGTGGGTACCTCACATTAGACATTATGAAATGGTGTTTCTTAAATTTCCCTAAATAGTTCTTGGCTTGGATGTGCAGTTCTAGAAAAAAAGAATCGTTATAAAACCTTACCAGCATGTAGAGGTTTATTAAACCTTTTAATCATCTCTGATGAGGCCTAAGAGAGAGAGTTGTTTTGTTTTCCTTGCCATCCTGTTTTCCACTCTTTACTGTCTTTTTACTAGTCTGTATTGTCCTGCATTCACAGTGATATAGTTTGATTGCATTATGTATAGTTTACTGTCTTTTCTTTATTTATATTCATTGCTTGTGCTGCAGTTGTTGTTCTGTGTTAAATGTAACATCATGTTCTGGAGGAATTATATTTTGTTTCTCACCGTGTTGACACTTTAACTTGAAAAGGTTCTTCACACTTGGGCATCTAATTTACAAAAGTTGTTCTTTAAAGAGCCATCTGCTGAAAGTTGTTGATCTATGGCTGTACTCAAAAGAATCATTTTTGACAGCATTTTTTGAGATTGTACATAAATTAACTAATGTTCTGTAACTCATTGGGCCTCATTTGTCAGTCTCTTCTTAGGTTTTTCCTACATCAGATTCATGACATGTTTTTAAACTGCAGATTTTTTCACACCTTTGTGCTGTTAAGTGTGCATACTGTTCTTGTCTAAGAACAAGTCCCTAAGAACAAATTAGAAAACACTGGTGAAGGTTAGAATCTTTGTGAAATCTGTGTAAGTGGGTTTTCGGAAGAAATTTCTTTCTAACTTCTTTATAGTGGTCGGTGAATGAAGTCTAATGAAACTGGTACTTTTATTTCCTGATCCACCCCATCACTCTTAATCTCTTCATTCACTGATGTGAATAAATGAACCTCCTAAAATTAAAAACATTGTCACATTTCACCTTTGAGTAAAGATTAATACTAGTGCCACTTCCACAGTTTTGTTTTTTTTGTGTGTGTGTTTGTTTTGCATGCTTGCCCGTTCAGCAGTTGCGATGGTCAGACTACCAAGACAAGCCAAACTGGACATCTGCTGCTTTACTAAAAAGAATGGGCACTTAACATTTTTCTCCAAGTATACTGAGCTTCTTAATTAGGTTTGTTGATTTTCTGTGGCAGGCTTCCTACACTTGAAAGTGTTTCAGAAGAACACTTTTATGAGCTGGTGCTGATACGGCATGGTATGATACACAATATGACCAAAAGTATAATGATTGATTTTAGGTGCTTCAGCGGTAACATTACTGTCAGGTCTATAAAATCAAGCACATGGCCATGCAATCTCCATAGTTAAACGCTGGAAGTAAAAGATGTCGTACTGAAGATTTTTAATGTTACTAGTATAAGCACTGTCATAGGATGCCACCTTTGCCGCAAGTCTGTTTGTTAGATTTCTGCCTTGCTATGTCACAAAATACTTACTCACAAATACAAGCAAAACCATAGTGGATTAAGGAATTGTTAGCCTGTATATTTTCTCTGTCTTCCTGTGCTACAGACTAATACATACCTAAATTATGATTTAAGCACTTCAAAGTACTAGGTACTTTGGTACTTCAAGGTACTAGCACTTCAAATAACTAACCAAGAACTCAAGCACCCATGCACATTCCAAGATTTTTACACTGATATCATGAAAATAATATCTGTTTCTGTCTCAGTGACTTAAGCCAATAAATTTACTTGGCTGGTTTTAATATTCCTTGCTTGCCAGTTTTGGCATGAAAATATTATTATTCAAACAACCAAGATTCCTGTGTTTTTTAACTGAGTACTGTTAAGTGCCAACTACTGCTGCCAGTAACTTTATACCTCAGCCTTCCTTTCTAACAGCACTAACCAATTTAACTTGACTTAAATTGATGGAGCTGACTAGTGAACATGGAACAAGCCAGCTGTCTGAACAAATGGCTACCTCAGAAGTGACAACAGGCTTTGCAAATTCAAATAGATACCTCTCCAAGAATACTTAAGATTTCTTTTTAGATTTATCAAGATAAATAAAGGCATTTGATAGAAGGTGCTTAAAGGTTGAACCATAATGAACACATGCATTTGGGAAGTTAAAGTATCATAACAGCAGGATGGATTCAACACGTACTTACATGATTTTGAACATCAGTAGAACAATATTGTACTGAACAATTGCTGGATATGCCAGCAAATCTTTAGAAGAGACTTCAAGAATGTACAACTGTGTAGAGATTTTCAGTGTGGTTTGTTGCTTTGAATACTTAAGAGTGTATTTGGAAATGTTTTACATTTTCATCAAATTACAGCACCAGAGCTCAGCTCTGTTTGCTGTTTAGGCAAACTAAAGGTGTCAGAGCTCCACTCTGTTGCGCTCCAGCCATATGTAAGCCCTGCACATACTGTGTGCCCCTTTGCATCCCTGCACTAGCTCACAAAAGTGTTCTTCCAAAGCGCATATTACAGCAAAATGTATGTGCACATATTTTCTATGTTCTACATTTAAAAGCGCTTAAATTTTAGTAGCCACTCGCTGAGAAAATAAATTCGGTGGGTGCTGAAAATAGATGTTTGGGTGTTTAGGTCTGTGTAAAGATTCAGTGACATTTGTTATCTAACGTGAATTTTCTGTTGTAAAGTATGCGGAATATAACCATCTTTCAGCCATTTTGTTCTTCATTTTCTTTAAGTGCGCACACACACACACACGGACACACACTCACTCACTCACTCACTCACACACAGCGGGGGTGTTAGATTCACTGAGAGCCAAATTGAAATGCACTCAGTGGATTAGCTCTATCTGAGAGAGGAGTGCCTGTGAGAGGTTGAATATGCCTGAGGAGAAGTGACCTGTGCCCATCATGATTACAGCCTCCCCAGTTTGTTACGCAACTGCTCCACAAGTGCAGTCAGACAACTCCTACAGCTGTTTCATGCTGGAGTCACGACTCAGTTGTGTAGGCTCTGCTTTAGCTTTTTGTCCTCCGATTTTTTTTCCCCTCCTCTCTGCTGCCGCGGCCTATTGTGGGCCTCTCCACCCCCACGGCTGGGTGCTGGTGAGCCCCTCTTTTCAAAGCCAGGGGTTTTCAAATGAAGATGGAGGTGGTGGGGTGACCCCATCCGCCGAGCGCGGGCTGTATGGTTTGGGGGACAAGGGCCGATTGAGCGTTCCCCATGGCCTGTTGTGCTGCACCGTTATATAACACCTTGCTGCAGACGACCACAGTGTATGAGGAGCGCACAAAAGCTCTGGCGACCCTGATGGCTATAATAGAAACCCAGCTCCGACAATAAATACAGCAGGTCAACGCTGGAAGTAAGAATGGATGGATAATGAATAAATATTAGACAACCCCCCACTTCACTTCGTTTCCATCTAGTGACAGAGAAGGAAAGCATGAGACCTTCCAGGTGATGCATGCTTCCTTTGTCTTCATGGTAACATCAATGTATGCGTGCGTGGATGTGTGTCTGCACACGCGTGGGCAGTGTTCTGTATTATTCCCGTCTTGTAAAACATGTCACTGTATAGCATATAGCTTATTCACTGCGGTGTGATGCCTTTGATTCCTTTTTTTGAAATGGTTGCTATTATGTCTCAAGGACAATGCTCAAGAACAAGGACCAATCAGTCTCTCAGCTCCTCTGTGCTCAAGAACAAAACTCCCTTCATCTCATTTCACAACGACAGGATAGAAAATGCAGCAGAACAGTAAAAAAAAAAAAAAAAACCTGCAATACAAGTCACCAATCATTTGACAGGGGTATCTGACAAAAAGGCCTAGCAGAGTTTTTGTTCTTGGACAATAGAGAATAAAAGGCACTGGATTCATTAGTTGGTGCAGTATGTGCTAACAATCTGTATAGATCAGTGGTCTGTACTTGGGCCTTTTAGTGCCTGCAACATATGGTCTCCATGCCTAATATGAAAGGGATTAAGGTTGTATAATTCTGAAGTGGATAATATGATGTTTGCCAGGGACACAGTTAGCTGATAATTATAGTGCCAAACATTAGCAAAGTAGCACTCTACAAAAAGTATGTTCACTAATTATGTCCTAAAAACCTGACAAGTATGTGTAGAACACACATTCAAAATGTAACATTAAGCTGATATATTACTGGCTATTAAAGACAATACAAATTAATAAGAAGAAGCTATGTGTCCTTCAGTTAAGGACCAAGTTAAGATCGTGCACACTGTAAAATTAACATGTACACTTGTTGCAATAAAATTTGGTAACTCAGCAGAATGATCTTCCTTCCTCTATTACCCAGCCCAGAATCTATTCAGGGGAAGCTTACAGGACAATACAAATGTACTGTTCATATGAGTTTCAGATGCTATTATTTATTCAAAGCAAATAACAGTCAATCTGTGTTCCACCTTTGCAGGTAAAGTGATTAGACAGAGAGGGCGCTATGGCAGGTGGGCACTGTCTACCCCACCATCAGTCCTATAATCATCTTATCACAAAGATGATTCTGAAATAGTAGAGTGAGCATAACAGTGAGCACTCTCTCAGTTAAGAGGATCTAATATGCTTCTGGAGCATTCACCACGCCCAATATCAATTGTCAAGTGTATAAAGCCCCCCAGCACTGGGCAGTGGAGCAGTGGAACTGCACTCTCTGAAGTAATGGAGCTCCAGTACCTTTGGGATGAGTTAGTCAGTGTTGGGATAGCTACTGAAAAAGTTTGTAGCTACTTTCCCAAAATTTGTAGCTAGCTACAATTTAGCTACTTTTCCAGAAAGAGCAGTGGCTACTTTTTAGTTACTTTTTGGAAAGTTGTGCGGTACTTTTTAGCTACTTTCACAGCGTAATTGTCGGAATGTTTGTTTGTGAATCTCTACCTATCACACCAAACAAGCCCAACTGACAGTGTGAACAAGACACTGCATTTAATCATGTGCCAGAAAGAAACATACAATTGAAAAGTTGCACATAAACAAAAAGATCACCAAAAAGTGTAACCAACAATCAAACTTAAACACCCAAAGGTGTGATTTTCAACAAAAATTAAGACTATATGCAAAGTAATTTCAGCAAGATACACTGATTATGACATTATGCCCACCTCCTCGTTTCTACACTCATTGTCCATTTTATCAGCTCCACTTACTACATAGGTGCACTTTGTAGCTCTATGATTACAGACTGTAGTCCATCCATTTTCTCCACATACTTTGTTAGCCCCCTTTTACCCTGGTCTTCAGTGGTCAGGACCCCCATGGACCCTCAGAGCAGGTACTATTTGGGTGGTGGATTATTCTCAGCAATGCAGTAACTGATGTGGTGGTGGTGTGTTAGTGGGTGTTGCACTGGTCTGAGTGGATCAGACACAGCAGGCAGCTGGAGTTTTTAAACACCTCAGTGTCACTGCTGGACTAAGAATAGTCCACCAACCAAAAGTCTTCAGCCAACAGCGTCCTGATTAAGGACTAGAGGATGATTAGCTCATACTGTTCAGCAAGAGATGTCATCTCTCTCCTTACATCTACAGGGTGAAACGACAATGCAGGTGCGTCTAATAGAGTGGAGAGGGAGTGGAAACAGTGTTTAAAAACTCCAGATGCACTGCTGTATCTGTGATGTGCTGGTATGAGTGGATCACACTAACACACCACAGAGTTACTGCAGTGCTGAGAATGAGCCACCACCCAAATAGTGCCTGCTCTGAGGGTCCATAGGGGTCCTCACCACTGACGAACAGGGCAAAAGGGGGCTGATAAAGTAAGCAGAGAAAGAGGTGGACTATAGTCTGTAATTGTAAAACTACAAAGTGCACCTATAGAGTAAGTGGAGCTGATAAAATGGACAATGAGCATAGAAACAAGGAGGTGCTCGTATGTTATGTCTGATTGGTATATGTACAAACATCCACATTCAGAGTCTTTATTAAACTTCAGCAACACTTTAGCCTCAAAATTCTTATTAGTGACTGTGGCTCTGTTTGGGGTCAGGCTCTCCCGTTCGAATTCTCCTGTTCTACCTTTAACGGAGCAGCAGTATAAACTGGTGCCTCAGGCGCCATTTAAGGTGGAACGGGACAATTCGAACAAGAAGCTGGAGAATGAGAATTGACTTCAACCTCGTAAAAAGTCGAACATTGAGAGATATTTTACAAGAAAGTCATGGAAAAGTTTCCTGAGATGTGAGAAAAGCAACTATAGCCGAGCTGAAGGTTAAAGCAGAGCAAAGTTAATCTGAGTTCGCATTGATATTTTAGCCTGTATTAGCACACCAGCACACACTGAGATATACTTACAGTCAAGACGAAAAAACAGACATAAAATGTCGTTCCTCCCAAGGTGATTTCATTACTGCTGGAAGGACAAAATGGCTCTTCTTAACATTTCAGTTGTGACCCCTGAGTTAAGCCTGCTAGTAAGGGGTGATCAGCGCGTGGGCTGAACGCGTGCCTGTTTGCTCAAATTGCCCCCAGCTCAGAAAGGATTGCACAGTTGACACCAGCCCAATGAACTATCACACTCTATATGGTTCAGGTTTTGCTCTGATTGACTGAAGCCTGTAGGGAAATTGTAGCAAAAATTTTCGCTGTGGCTACACAAAAATTTGTAGGTGCTACTGCTGCTAGCTACATTTCAGAAAACTGTTGCTTAAAACAAGTACAGCTACTAATATTTGTAGCTAACTACAAAAGTAGTGCACTACTTCTCTACTCCTCCATCCCTGGAGTTAGTGCAGCATTTGTGATCCAGAATTAATCATCCAACATCGGTACCTGACTGCAATCAAATCCTCACAGTGATGTTCCAACATCTAGTATAAAACCCTCTCAAAAGACTAGACTCTATTATTACAGCAAAAGAGGGACAATGTCTCTATTAATACTCTTGGATGTACAGGTGTCCACAAACATTTGGAAATAGTCACATTAATGCATAAGAAGTATGTAAGAGGCAGGTTTCATTTAGTTTGTCTGCTCTTCTTTACAGTGAGCTGGGAACGGAGGGATGTTTTGCTATGTTTTCTACGTATTTGTTTGTGGTGTTTGTTTGTTGGTCAGTTTCTTAGTTTGTCAGTTTGGCACTGATCAGCCTGAAGACTTCACTTTCTATTTGTGAAGATTTCAGAAGCAGTCTTGAATATTATGGTCTAACCTACACCAGACTAACAGCTGCAGACTCATTCTTTACAGTAATGGTCCTGCAGAGTTAACTCCAACCTGCACTCATCCAACATTCCTGAACACTAATGCTTATGATCCAGTCAATCAAGGATGCTTGAAGAAATGAATTAACTGGAGCAGGTGTGGCAGAATTTGGTCGGAACTAGTTTCTGCAAGAAGGCAAGGGATGGTATGCATTGCTCAACATACCCCATAGTTTTGTCAGTCAGTCATGGTTAAGGGCCGCGGCTTCCAATGGAGCTTACGTCTCAAGCATCTTTACTGTTCTGACCAATCCAATTAAAAGGCAAGTAGTTTGCATTTGCTGAGTGCCCAGAACTCTATTTCATTCATGTGACATGAATGAAAAGCAGCCTTTTAGCTTTTTTACCAGCTGTACATATTGAAATGCTAGCTAGACACATATACAGACAACACTACTGTTGATTAGCAACAACTGGAAATGCAGCCCGAAGCAGAGTTTAATAAGCACAGCGTGAACCCCAAGAAAGTAAACTCTGTGCAGTAAAAGTAAAAGTGTTTTCAATTAAAAGTGTTTTTCATTGTATCCCTGCAATCTGTACTACACTCCTCAATATGTCACCCCTGCACCAATGCATCTTCTATTTGAGCTTGCCTCAAATATTTGTCTCACAGCTCTGATGAAGGTAATACTCCGAGTTCCTTTATTCTGTGTACATGCAACTGCACGAGTGAAGACTGGTAGGTACAATTTGGCATTATTTTATTTCAGCTACAGAGCAAAAAAAATATCCCTATACCTCATTCTTCATATTAGATTTGAATGCTGTATTTGCTTAACCCTACAGTCTTACCAAAAAGAGTTTTATATAGTGCTGAAAAAGGGTTCTTTGACTCATCATATTAGTTGATTCACTTTTATTACTATAGAGAGCCATTTTTGAAAGGGTTCTCTAAAGAACCATACACAGCATATTTCCCAACATAGAGAAAAACCATTTGAGTAGGAAATCAGCCATTTATGCCTTCAAAAGGTTCTTGTATGAAGAACCACTGGTTTTATAAAGAACTCTTAAAGAAGAGTGCATCTTAACTAATGTATCATGATTTTCTCCCCTTTAACTCTTTATATATTTTCTGCCCCAAAGTACTAGTTTATGTCCATGCTGATCAAAATAAGATGCATCAACATGTGGAATTGGGTATTGTCTTTTCTACCACGATATAAAGAAGCACGATGCTGTCTTTACTGTGGGATGCACTGTGATTGTTTCTAATGGAGCAAATGCACACATTCAAAATACTATTCAAAGGAATGGAATGGAAAAAGGCAGAAATAACTGCTTTGATGCATCAACATGAAAAAGTTCATGTTTGCTCAGTGGAGTTCTCTGAGTTTTTAACCCTTCATGCTGGTAAAATATGTAACTGACTCTTTGGACTGCAATTAAATATAAGCTCATGTTACTCCCAAACTCAGAGATGAACTCTGGCAGATACTATTGTGTTACTGCTAAGAGAGTTCTGTCACCAGACCAGTGAGCAAACACCACAGACGGAGTTGGAACAGGGAGTTCACACAGAGAGCGTCACCGGTAGCATCACTGACTCTTCAGTCGTAGAAACATAGAAATCAATTATTTAATATTTGGTTGTTTTTAGGGGTTTCAGAGTACCGCTATGGCCATAAACATTCCTTCAACAGTTTGTCTTACGAAACAGCATTATGCTTAGAGCCAATTAATTAATTAATTAATATAAGGCTTTAATTGAAGGGCTTTGTCAGATTAATTTGGCAAAATTTGCGGCCATGGAATGTTCCCATTTCTGACACAACTGAAAGTAAATTTCCATAATGTGGCATTTTAAAGCTGCATATTTTTATGAGAAGTGGCTGAGGGGATTCAATGTTTCCTGAAATCACTATCATACATCTGAAAAATGTTCAGTGACAGCTTAAACAAGGATAGCTGTAGCACACGAAATGGGTCAACTATGCTGGTAAAACACCAACAGAAATGTGCTGAACTTAGTATTGCTTTAAAGCATTTCTTGTAAATATATTAACTAAACCAAAGGGGAGAAATGTTATAGGTTAAATTAAACAAGTAAAAAAGTAAAAATAATATAATGCAAAAAAAGTTGTTATTAGCATTTATGTAAAAAAATTGTACAAATATAAAATAACATGAATGAAAAAAATACATAAAATGTAAAATACAATTAGAAAAGAGTGAAATGTTATTCATATCATTATTATATGTATCATCTGTCCATTACAGTTACACTCAGTTTTAACATTTAATGAATTAAATACCGTACTTTTCAGGATTTTTCTTAACTATGTAGAAAAACGTCTCTTTCATTCTTAACTGTTGACCCTTGAATGACAAGCAATTCAATAGTAATTGAAAGGGTGAAGATCTTACTGAGTGTTTAAAACTGCCTAAGAGACCAAAGGAACAGGATGATTAAACACGGGCAGATTTGAAACTGCAGGCTACCTTTCTAGTATAAGCTAAACGGAGCTGATTAATGGAGGAACTTTGGCTACATTTTGACAGTGTTTAGTCTTCAAAGTGAAGATCAGAAACCTGTCAGATGTGTGGAAAAAAGATACAGCGTTTGCTACCTGTTAACATGTATTCACAATAAAAGAGCCTTTATCTTTCCTCCTCCCCTCTCCAGGTATCCTTTTCTCCTCTGCACTTCTTTGCTCTCTCACTCGCTGAAACATGGCTGAGCACTCTACAAGTTCATTCAAGGCAAATGGTGCAAAAACGATAACAATTCTGTTGGTTCATGTTCCTGCACTAGTGTACATTCATGGTTAAATTCCTGTCTTCTACAGGTGATGATGAATGGCTTGACTCACACTTTATACATCAGATAAGGCACCAATGATTTATTGCTCTAACACCACCATACTGCCCACATTGTTTTTATATGGGAATGGTTGGCTCTGCTTGGAAAAATTTAATACAAGCACAGTGTCAAAAGAATTATTATGTGCTAATCAAAACAAAATGCATCTCCCTGCAGATTTCAGAAAAGAAAAGAAATGAAAAGAAAAGAAAAGAACAAATGGAATGTTGTGTAATATATGTAAAGAAAGAAGCAAAGAAATAAACCATGCTTTAATGCCTTAAATAAATTTAAATGAATGGGCTCTTCAGTATGATTCATTCTACTTCCACTGTTTGTCTATGGAGATTGCCTGGCTATGTGTTTGATTTTATGTACTTGTTAGAAATGAATGTGGCTGAAACACCTAAACTTAATCATTACAAGATGTGTCCGTATACTTTTGTAGTATAGCTTAGTCTGCAATCCTGATTCTGAATATGCAGTTTGCAGTCTTGTGTATAAAGATGGACATTTTTCACATTTCAAAGTTGGTTATCATACCTGTTATGTCAGTCCAAACTTCTGGCTGGATTGCTGGCGATCACCTTTCGCCTTTTATTAATTTGCCTTTAGCTAAATATTGTGCTGAATTAGAAAGCAAAAGTGTACATTCATATATAACCACCTCTTTTTGAAGATGCACATGTGCACAGCCCCAAACATGAATTGTTGGTTTTCCATCATGAAGAACTCCTCATGCAGTTCCTGCTCCTGATCAAATAACATGTTTTGTTGATTTTATAAGTGAAAATAAGTAACTCGTCCTCTACAGGGAATAAACTCAAATATTACATTTTTCTATAACTTTCAGTGCATAATTCGTATTTAGTAACAACAATTTAAACTCTTGTTCAGGCCACATTTTCTGTTTTATCCTTTTTCAATGTGTTAAATTCAGCAAAGAAACAGCAATCATGAATTAAAATTTGCAGAAGTGTGTAGATGTTTCAACTATTTTTCACATAGAAAATCAACAAACATGTCATTTGCCCTGGGTATCCAAATGTTTTCATACGACTTTTTGTCCAGGGCAAATCTGAGTGGAAATCTTAAATTTGGGTCTGAGTTTTTGAAAATATTGATAGCACATTACGACTTTACTCCAAAAGCATAGATAGTGAGCATAGCATTTAATGTGCGGGATGATTTTTTGCCCTTTTTTTCTTCACTGAAAGGATGGCATTGCATCTCCTCTCAAATCGGGCTCTGCATGTAGGCTGTTCCACTGTGTGTCAGCTCATGTATTGGTGAGTGCTTCTTTTTTCTTCCTTCCACAAAGAATGCAACTACATTCTTAAAAATAAAAGCTTGTATATCCCTCTTGTTTTAGATGTATGGTTCTAGAAAGAGCCTTAAGTCACATTTACATTATGTGTAGGGTCATTAAACATCAAGGAGGTTCTTCACAATCACACATCTCATTCACATACACGGTTTTTAAAGAACCATCCATTGAACAATTCTTTAGGGAACCAAATGTGCTTCTTTTATGGCATTGATCAGAAAAACCTTCATATTTCATATTGTACTCTCAGTCTTTTTTGTGACTGGCTGAGGTTTTATATTCTGTATACACTGAAGTGAAGGTCTGCAAAGGTCTAAAAGTAATGTGCTATAATACAACCCTATTTTTCTGTAAGGGCATAAATGATAATCTCTCACCTTTAACAGTGTAGTAGTGCAGAGCCTGCTGTGGTGGTTTGCACAAAGGTTTTGCACAGTTGGAAATAAAATATGGGTGTTATTAATTCAGCATAAAAGAGTAAGTGTACAGGATAATGAAAAACACAGGAAAATAAACTCAGTAAAGTGTATTCCCAACTTAAATGGGACTAAAAGCACAAAAGAGCGTGTATCCCACTGATCAGCCTCCAAGGTTAAAGCATTGAACTGAGCTTGCTTTTGTTGACTTTGACTCTGTTGATTTCAATAGAACTGTTCATCTTTTTGTTGTGAAACATCACAATGTGGAGAAGGTTTGCTGCTGACACACAGCTCAGTATGTACAATTGTGTAGAATAAATTGAAGTATATATCTTGGGTTGAGCTCAATGATGCTGAAAAAGCCTTTGCAAAGCAGACATGCTAATTAGGGCCAGTAGCATTAAATTATCCATATGCTAAAAACAGATATACTGCAGACATATATTATGTTGGTGACTCTGCCTGTTCTCTGTGGAATTTTTGATGCTTCTTCAGACAGTGCCAGAGATTCACAGTGCCAGAGTGTGTGAGTGGCAGGTCTGCAGTAAGTAGGTGGTGGGCTCGAGAAAGGATCTTTTTCCAGGGAGACCACCTCCAGATCAGGTGCCTCTCTACTCATTCACGGAGAGTCAAGCAGAACCTCAAACAAAGGCATTCTGGAGAGGAATGTATACATCTCAGCTCTGCTCAGCGTTTCACACACACCATTTCCCACATAAATTACACACAGGCATGATTACCCTCTCACTTCCTCTGTTTACCCTGCCCTTGGTGATAAATGACCATTAGGGCACTTCCCTGTATTGGCCCTAAAGACACATCGGCAGATCAGAGACGGTGTTGAGATATCACTCCCCTGCCCAGTTCACAGGGGGCAGAGGTGTTAAACCATGTGGTTTAATAAAATATTGGAGGTATGTGGCCATATAAGGCTGGAGCTTAATTTTGGCTAGTTAACATCAATAATTGTCATGTGCAAATTTATATTTCACTTGCTGTTTTATTAGACTTACTAAGAAGCAATCTGATCAGTCATGTTGTCCTAAGAAAAAAATGGGTATACTATAAATCTGCACCAGCTCAGCATAACATCAAATAAACTTTATAACCCTTAGAACACTGACTATCCTGCTGCATGTTTTATTAAAATGGTTGCCAAAAGTCAATAATGGTCATGGAGAGATCTGGTAAGAATGCATTAGATTCTTAAGACTTCAGCGGAAAAGACGAGTGTTCACTTTGAATAGTCTAGGCAAAACTAGGCTACATAGGCTCGTTAAAATCGCATACCGTTTCATTGGTTTTCAGTTTATTCTGCATGTCTGTGACTGACTGCTAAAGACTCAAACATGGTGGTATCCAGTTGGGATATCTACAGAAAAGTATAAAAAATTACCAAACAGAATTGTTTATTAATCATGAAACTGATTTTGTGCTTTGTGCTCTGACACATAAAACAAGCAGATAAATTCTGTCTCAAGTGTGAATTCTAAACAGTCAGTTTATATTGTGTTTGTGTTTAGAAGTAGGAAAGAAGATCTGTCCACTATTTAAATAAATGTTTAACATTATTGTAAATGTCTTCATAAATATGACCTAAAATATGATCAGATCTCCATTTAACTCATACCAATAGAGAACCCAATAAAACAAATTACACAAACAATTGATAAACATTGTGTCTTTGTTGGCAAAAGTATTTGAAAATGGGGTGACCACCTTAAACTGCTTCAACCAAACATACCTGGAGGAATCATGGCCCCTTTTTACCGTACAGAACTGCTTCAACTGTTTTATGTTGGTGGGATTTCATGCATTGATCGCATGCTTCAAGCTTCACTTAATTAAAGTTTAGACTTTGACTAAGCCATTCCAAAAAGCAACAATTCATCTAATTTATACATTCTTTGAAATTGGTGTTTTTGGGGCCTGGTCTGTCTACAGCACCCACTTTCTGTTGAGGTCAGTTCATGGAACATAATTCAGAATTCAAAACTCCATCAAATGATGGTGAGCTGTCCTGGTTCAGTCACATCAAAACAGCCTCAAACCTTGGTACTGTCACATCATATTTCACTATTGGCATAAGGCTTTATGCTGAAATTTAGTGTTCAGTCTTTGGCAAACATAACATTTCTTATTTAAGGTATAAAGATCTTTTATTTACCTTATCTTTTTATTTTAACTTAACTTAGATTTTTACTTTATCCATGCACATAACATTATTTCAGTAGTCTTCTGGCTCACCCAGGTGGTCTTTAGGAAACTTTAAACAGACAGCAATGTTCTTCTTGGAGAGCATTCTCCATACTATCATTCCACATGTACTGTTCTTGTTCAGTGTTTGCCTGATGATGATCTCATGAACATTGATATTAGCCAGTGTAAAAGAGGCCTGCAGATCCCTAGATATTACCCTGGGGTTCTTTGCAACCTCCCAAAATATTATACGCCTTACACTTTCAGTCATTCTTGTTGAACCTCCTATCTCTAATTATCAACTATACCAAACTTCTAGATGTTCACATACTTTTGAAAGCAAAACACAAAATGAATGAAAAGCTATATAAATATTTGTGTTATTTGTTTAATTGGGTTTTCTTTGTCTCCCTGAGTTATATTTGTTATGTCCATTACACATTCAGTTTAGGCCGCCAAGTAGCATCCATAGCACATCTGTTAACTTTAAAGGTCAGCAGCACAAAGGAAAATGTCCATTTGAAAACATTTTAATTATTTGAAAATAAACTGCTTTTACAAGATGCTTAACTCTTATCACTAGTTTCAGGAGTGGTTTCAGGTTAGTCTAAGGTGTAAATTGTAAGGGCTAGAAGTTGCAAGGCTATGCGCATAGGTGAACACACCAGTCTTTTCAATTCATCATCAATACAGAGATGGAATCCTTTAACCTTGGCAAAGTGTCATTTATTATTCTTTATTTACTGCTGCATATTTTTGCTCTTCCAACTTATGTTTTTAATACCTGTCTACACATCCCACAGATCTAGAGGATCCCATCATTACTGCTGGAACTGCAATACCAGTAATCTTATCTTTTCTCCACTGTCGTCATAATCTTATCTATTCTCCACTGTCATCATACTGTCAGACCTAGCTCAAAGGTGACCCAGCTCAAGGGTAGGTTCTTCTGGAATTGCCAATCCACAGTCCAGAAGGCAAGCTTCATTTCAGCCTTAGTATCCCTCCATTTGCTGCTCTTCCTGGCTTTGACAGAGACTTGGATCGTCTCCGAGGACTCAAGCACCCCTATGCCTTTAATTTTTGCCATTCTTTAAGACAGACTGGCAGGGGAGTTGGCACTGATATGCTTCTGTCTGGAGAGGAGTACTTCACTCCACTCTCATTCTCTCATCTTTCAATTTCCTCATGTGAGTATCATGCTGTTCCTCTGTCTTTTAACTTCATTGCATTGTCACTTATTGCACTCCTTGTCCTCTAGATAACATAATAGTCTCTTCCCCATAGATGGAACCCCACTCATTCTCCTCGGTACCTTCAACTTTCCATTGGACAACCTGCAGTCGTCCTGCCTTCTTCCATTGTTTTCATCCTTTGACCTCACCCTCAATTAGTCTCCTCTGATACACAGAGCTGGCAACATTCTGGACCGGATCTTCAGTAGATCTACTTCCGCTCTAGATATCACAATAACCCCCTTTTCACTGCTCAGGTCATCATTTTTTATCTTTTACACTCTCCCTCCCTGCTTTTAATGTCCACATCTCCCCTCCATGTTCTTCACGCAATGCGACCTGCACTCCACCATATCCCATCTTTTGCTTTAACTATGCTAACCACTCTTCCCCACCCTGACTCATTTTCTTCTCTCTCCCTGCATACAGCTACAAATATTTTCCTTTCTTTACTCCCATCTGCAATTAACCTTCTGTGCCCTCTCTCCTCCAAGCCAGCAGTATCTATCTCACCTTCCCCCTCACTGACAGGTGTCCTGAGCAGCAACTGATGGGAACTAAGATGGTTGATAGAAGATGGAGGAAATTCCAGCTTGACTTAGATCTTCACTCCTACCAATGCCTCCATTCCAAGTTCTCACGTTAAGTAACTGCTGCAAAGAGTCATCTTTCTACAGATGGAAGCAACAGCATCTGATCCATGCAAGCTTTTCAGCATTTTCTATGCTCTTCGCAACCCTCCTTCTTCCCCTCCACCTCTTCCCTTACCACAGAGTATTTTGTCACCTTCTTTGAGAAGGTTAATAGAATTCACCAGTCTCTTTTCTCTGTCTTCACTCTCCCACCAGTCCTCGCCCTCTTGCTTATAATTCCCTTGCCTGTTTTTCTTCTCTTTCCACAGAAGAAGTCCTTCAGCTACTCACATCCAGCAATCCAACCATGTGCCCACTGGATCTTATCTTACCAACAGTATTCCAGTCAATCTCCATGGACCTGCTGCCCTTCATCATTTTCATCATGAACAGCTCCTTCTCATCAGGTCATGTTCCATTAGCATTCAAGACTGCCAGGGCGCTACCAATGCTGAAGAAACCCACACGTGACAGCTCTGATGTCTGCAGCTACCAATCAATATCACTCATTTCTTTCTTCTCAAAATTCCTGAATGTGCTCAATCTTTCATAGAACATGCTCCAAACATGCACACTAAACATAAACTGCCCTCATAGCAGTGACTGAGTAGCCCCAGCAAGATCAACTAATCTGTCACTGTTTCTCATTTTTTCTTGACCACTCTGCAGCCAATGACATCCTCAACCCAAGATCCTCTTGTATGTCCTCACAGTCTTTGGAATCACTGGCTCTGCATGCAAGTATCCCATCCCATCAGTAGGGCCACTTTTATCAGATAACATGGAGAGGATCCACATCCACTCCATGCAGACTTTCCATTGGTTTTCTACAAGGCTCAATGCTGGGTCCACTTCTCTTTTTATACCACAATCTTTCTCTTTGTGATGTAATTCCCCTCATGACTTCTTTTACAACTGCTATGCTGATGACACCCAATTGATGCTTTCCTTCTCACTCTCTGATGGCTTCCAGTTGCATCTCAGTATGTCTGGCTGACTTTTCTTCATGGATGCCAGCTCACCATCTGAAGCTTAGTCCTAGTAAGACCAAGCTGCTATTCTTCCCTGGAACTACAAGTCCTCACCATGATTTTGCTAACTTAGTTGAGAACCCCTTGGTCGTACAATCTAAAGATGCAAGAAGCCTTGGTGTAATGCTAGATGACGATTTATCATTTTCTGCTCATATTGCAAACCTGACTCAGTCGTAAAAGCCTTTTCTGTACAACACTCAGAGAATTTAACCCTTTCTCTCTCAGGCGGCCACCAAAGTGCTTGTTCAGTCTCATCACCTTAAGGCAGGACTACTGTAACTCACTCCTGGCTGGTCTTGCCACTAATACAGAATGCAGAATATATGGCTTGCGCCCTTCGAGTTTCAAGTACAGCTTGGCTTGACGTGGGATCCTGCAAGACATGAGGAAGACAAGCATCAAGACTCTTCTATGTCCTGGCACTCAGGAGGTGGAATAGACTTCTACTAGCTGTCCAAACAGCAGTTAAATTAAAATTCTTATAAAAGGATATACAGTATTTTGGAATTAAACTCTTCAGTTTTCAGAAAAATTAACTTAATTAATAACAGAGTTCTATAGGTAAAGGTATGTTAATATAGCAATGCCAATGTTTGCATGAAGTCCATGCTTTTTGGACCACTCCATGGAACCATTTTATTGATTAACTCTTCATGAAATGTTCACACAATGTAAAGAGCAGCTGAATCGTTTAAAAGAAAAAAAAAACAAAATTGAATGATGTGGTTTCGATATGACAGCGTTGATAAGTACAATTCAATGACTGCATATAAAGTGTGCTTGAATAGATGGTAATTTTATGTGTCAGTCTCACATGCACAAGAATGCGCTTAATTAGCCTCTGCGTTCCGAATCCAAATGCTCTAGCTGGCAGTAGCCAGTCGTGGAAATCGAGTTGCCTGGGCTACAGACATTTGGATGGGACTTGGCAGAGAGCGAGAAAGGATGAGAGTGAGGAGGAGAGAGGCGTCATCTCGCTGCCTCTTCACCAGCTGCTCTGCAGGAGTGCGAGGAGTGGGCCGCTTTGGCACAGGCGCTGCTGCTGAGGAGGGTCAGGGGTACCCTCTCCAGGGACAGCCGTGAGGGGGAGTGTGTGAGGGGGCCGTAGAGTGGGCTAAGCTACAGTGCTCAGAGCAAGGTGTTAAGAGTTCAACCTCAGAAAAAAAAACAAAAAAAACAAGTAGCACTGGGAAAGGCAGAGAAAACAGAGTAAGGGAGAGATTTCTGTCTCTGTTTGTTTGCATGTGTGTGTTTTTTGTCTTAGCTCCTTGCTGGATGTGCTCAGTTACGCAGCCATGCTAATCACAGTGGGCCTCTCGCTGCACAGCAGGATTTACCCCCATTCAGCTGTTCATTTTAGAGCTACAGAAAGAGCTAGAAAGCATTCAGGCAAGTTTACCCATTTTCCCATTGGTGACATGGATGCACTGTTGACAAAAATACCTCTACTTGGCTGGCGATCATATTGGGTCCATAAAAAGAAAAAAACAACACCTAACACCTCATAAATCATGCATTATAGACATAGAGCAAAGCTAGCGATCTGTGCTGAGACACATTTGAATGATCTGCCATGAGAGACATGTGATCAGCCTTTTCGGAAACTCAGCATGCATGTGAACTACAGTATGTGAACCTGACAGGCTTTGGCCCACAGGCTTACTGAGCAGAGTAAGCAGGTCATATATTAGCTATCGACAGCATCTCTACCTCCAGCTCACACTGTGGTCCCTTGCTCCTACTGACCAGGGGCCTTACTAAAGGGGCACCTTTATCACGATGGCCTGTCATAGGACGTTATTTCCTCACATGCATTGTATTTCCTCACGCATCATACCATCACCTGGCTATATCTGTGAGGCACGGCCGTGTTAGAGAATTCTCTGGTCAACATAGGAAAGTGCCTCAAAGTTGTAAGTCAATAATTGTGTGGGTTTATGTACAAAAGCAGTCATAAATTCTTTTACATGGTCAGCTTTAAACCTCCTTTTCTTTTAGAATTCGGCAGTTTTTTTTTCGCTCCTTTAACTGATTTAACTGAATGACCCGCTACCTTAAATATGTTTATTTTATTAAAACAAAATATTGAACATTCCATTTTGTCACTACCAACACCACTACACTACTACCATGGTATCGCCTCCGAAACTTTACCATGTTCTGGTAGTGACTGTTTTGGTTGTAATAAAAAAGACTAGCTAGTAAGTGACTAGCAAGCACAGCTTTGAACAACTTTACGCACATAAAATCATAAAGTTTTTTATTAAAACACATAAGTTTACTTAAGTGCATAAAATATGAGGTGAAAACAATTCTTAATGCTACACATTGATTTTCAGACTATGGACAAATTTATGTGTCCATGAGGGACAGAGATGCAGTCTCACTTCCTGCTCTAAAATGCAGCGGTGTAGCTACACCCATGGACTAAAACACTTTATGTTTCAAAAGTGACATTAAAATATGAGACAAAATTTAGTAAATAAGGCATTTTTAGAATTAAATTGATGATAATTCCAAATTTTCAAACTTTTCAAACACAATAAAATAAATCAAAGCTGTATTTTTTTTAATATATTTTATAAAAAATGCTAATATTATTTTCACAAGTTGAATTTTAGGGTTCAGGGTTTGGAACAGCCACCTCCCATTTGAAAGTACCCTATAAATGGTGATTTTATATGTATTGACCTTTTGATGCCTTTAGTTCAGACAGATCCTAGGATAATCCTTTGCAAATTTCTAAGGTCTGAATATTTAATTGTTTTTGTATTTGTTTATTTATTTACTTATTTTTCTTACTGCAGTTTGAAATAATTCAGCAGAATGATCCAAACATATAAATAACCTCTGTACTGATTGTCTGATTGGCTGTGCTGTACTGCACCTTATTAAAAAGCAATCAAGGCTGAAACACTTCTTGTAACTTCAACCTGAAAGGGCATAACTAAAATGCTATAGACTGAATTAGAGGATGTATGTAAATATGCTCATTAATGAATTTAGTACAGGCTCTTTTAGCAGCTTAATTTTCATGGACTAACACTATGACAGTTGAAACATGCTTGGTTTTCCATGATATGAGCCCTTTAAAAGAATACAGTACAAAATTGTTCACACACATGACAAGGTAATGTACTCAGAGACCACACTTCATGTATGTTATTTCCAGTCACAATGGCTATTACGTATTAGTTGCATTGAGAATTAGGTAGAAAATGGTTATTTAGCATAAAATTTCACAGAAGCATCAACATCTAAATACATTGACGTTTCAGTATTTTGTGTCCAGCTTTATTACAGCTTTGACTTGCAGACTTGAAATCTGCAGGAATATTTTTCACACCTCCAAAGTTCAGTCTTAGAACCCTCTCACCATCCAAGTAAATGGAAACATTCAGTGATGCTGAGGGCTGGCCTCTGGGGTGGTCAGTCCATTGTTCTAAGAACACTAGCAGCTTCTTTACTTGATTTACAGGTTTTCTTCTTTCTTTTCTTTGGTCATCCTTACAGAGTCAAAGTGTTGAGTTGTCTTCTCACAATAGGAGGATCAACAAAAACACCTGTGGATTTTTTCAGATCTGAAGATAAAAGTGGAGCTTGATGTTCTCCTCTCTCTCAAAAGTACTGTTTATCTGATGGTGACAGTTTTGAGGGAAGCGGGCTGTTAGAGTCAATTTTCTCTATTAACGTTTTTTAGAAAGTTTTAAAAACTCCTATTTTCTTCATGTATCTTTGGATTATCTTACATCTAATCTCCTCATAAATATCTAATTAAAAAAATGGAGAACTTTGGCTGTTTTGTCTTTAACATTTGCACAGTACTGTAACTGATTCAAATGCATACATAATTTCCACTTGAATAAAATACGTAACATGAACAAAGAAAGTAAAGTGAGTAAAATGAAAGACAAATTTGCTAAATTGTGTTGATGTAATATCCATTCATTCATGTGGAAATGTGGATCTGTACATTTAAAAACAAGTAAATTCAATGCATCATTTGTGTTGTTTTCAGTGACAGAGGATTCTTTGAAAGAAAAGAATCCAGGTCCAAACCAACAGCTGAATCTCAGCTTGAAAGAACGGATAAAGGGAATTGTGATCCGTTCAAGGAGATGGCTTGCACAGTCGGTAAAATTGGCTCTCTCATTTGTCTAGGAGGATTATAAAGACATGGCAGCAAGCTAACAGGCCTTTTTTGCCTGCATGTAAGACACATCCTAATATCCATAATATAGCCATCTTAGCCTAGTGCCTATAGTGGCATTATTATGGAGGTGGAGTTCTGCGTGTGGGTTTTCTTGTGCTGTGAAAACAAGGCTCCTCCTGGCTGCATTCTGTCATTTAATAAAGCTAAATCCACAGCACATGTTCACCTGTGCAACCCGAAACTTAAACAGAGCCCTGTGAGAGGAGGCACCTTTTCAAAACAAGCCCGTGCGCCCCGGCCACGCACTCTGTCTTATTGCATTCCAGCAGGGATGAGGAGTTTTGTGTGGCTGAGGGGGACACTCTGATTTATAGCCCAGCGAAAGGGCCACGGGTGCTGAGGGTAGGCTGAGCAGATAAAAACACCCATCCATACATCAAAGATGTCGCATCATTACAGCTGGATCGGGCCTCCGACGTCTCATTCTCCAAAAATGTGGAACTAGCAGGAGTCTCCAATGTTTGAAATAAACATGAGATGCAGCAGGGTGGTGGGACTGAAGGGTTGGGGGGTGGGGGGTTAGTGGGCTTAGTCATGGCTTGAGAGGAGAGGGCCCATTCATTCCTAGCATGTCAGATACCTCAGCTGTGTTCACATAGTGTGAATTTGTCTTTTAGGGGCTGTGTGTGGCAGTAGAGAACACCTGGCTAAGAGGTGAATCATACAGAGAATAATTGTGCTGACATTTAACAATGATGAGCTAACTGCTCTTGCTAGGCAAAGAGCTTTTGCATATATTAGCAATCATGTCAAAACATTTTACTTACACTTAGTCACACTCATGTCCTCTCAGTCTCTTTTAGTAACGTCACCAGGTGATGACCGCAATCACAGCTTTCTATTTGGTAGGAAGCATACAGATTTGAGTCTTTATCTTACTTGCTTTTGCTCTAACTGTTGAACATCTGAGCTTGAAACCATTTCTATCATTAAATTTCTATAATAAAAGAAATTCTAATGATGAGAATTCTCATAGACCTCCTGGGCCTCACTAGTGGGCAACAAGCAGGCCTAGCTAAGAAACTGTGTTCTTCTTCATGGATTAGCAGGCAGCTCAATTCACCAAGCCAGTGATGAGATGAATCTCATGGACTATACACTGAGGCCTTATAAGTGCTCTTTTTCGCTGAGGTATTATGCCAATTATTCTGCATCACTGCATTTCCAAACCAACATAATATTATAATATTATGCATTATATCCCAAACAAAATTTTGTTGTACTTTGCACAATGACAATAAAAAATGAATTCCATTCTTTTCCACAATGAAAATGTTGGAATTGTGAATAAATGTTAGTTCAGAAATATTCAATTTGATTCACTATTGATTCACATTTTGGTTGAGAGCTCTTCAACCATCCTCTAATTACTAATAATAATGTTAATAATATGTTAATAATACGCCATCGTGTGACAAACAAAAATGTACTCAGTCAACCTACAATAAAGTTTCAAAAAAGAAAAACCTACAGCAAAGCTTAATGCAGCCTTTTTTTCTGCAGGCCCCCTAGTGGCTAATGCAGCATGGAATTTGACTCGGATATTTTGATCAATACAATGTTATTTAAAAAGCTTTATCAGATTTCAAAATGATTAATTTCACTCGTAAATCATTACAAAACAGTGCAGTAAATTGTAATTGGTTTAAGTGAGCATAGAGTTTATTATGAAATTTTACAAGTGTGCAATGTGAACATTCTCCAGCTGTACAGACAACATCAATGGCATAGTCAAATTCATCTCCTACTCAGTTGAGGTGTCATGTGCCACTGTAGTCATGGCTCTTTCAGTGTGATTTCAGAGATCATGCAGTGTTGTGGAACCAACAGCAAATGTTCTGAGCTGTTGAAGGTTCACTGCCGACAAAAATCATGTTGCTTCACGTATTCACTCTTACTGAAGTGGAGAATGCAAAACGCTTTCTGCTCAAGCGTTGCCATTTCCCCGCAGACTGAAGGGAGCCATCTTCCGGTCACAGTCAGAAACTCTATGACCCCCTCTTTCAATTGGTATATGATTGGTTCCTTGGTGCCTCAAGGTTGTAAAAATATGGCGCTTTGAAATCGGATGAATCTTTTTGAATCACCCTGTATAATTGAAAAAATTGCTGTGATTCTGTTTGGAACTGCTAGTAAGCAATGAACTGCTAGTAACCCCCCACCCCCATCCAAAGCTACCCCCCCCCCCCCCCCCCCCCCACACACACACCCACAGGTATGTGAAAACAATTTATTCCTTTCCACAAAGGTAAAACAAACAGCATGACTGCAGGCTAAGTGAGATAATAAACTGCCACAATATAAAAGTGCATTTAAATACAATAAAAACTCTTTTATAAATTATGACCTGCTCACTTACAAAGGCAAAAAAACACTTTGCTTCTGGATTTGTAAAACATAACTATTAACTATTCTATCAATGTTGTTGTAGATACATTAGGATAACTCAACGGCCCACCAAAACACGCAGAAAATGCATTTCATGGCTGCAAAGGCCTCCATGTGTGTCCACACTGAGTTCCTCACTATCATGAATTGTTTTAGCTTTGAATAATTAAGAGTTGTAGTCACTGAAGAATGAGGCTTAACATCAATAACTCAGTGATGAAATAACAAGTTAACAAACACAGTTTAAGGGGTATGAAAAGTATAAAGTGACCAAAAAGTGTCAAAATGAGTCGTTTCTGTCAATACAAAGAAAGCCCATCCTTTTAGATATCTGATTAGATAGTGTCGTATCAGAGTTGGCCTCGAGATGTACCATAAATTGCCATTGATTCAATTGACCACTGTCTCACACGTGGTTTCTTCCCTATCAGTGCAGTTTTTAAAGTAAACTCAATACTTTGGACATCCCAGCATGACCTCAGAGGAGCATTTTTCATGTACATTTTGTGGGTGACAACACAGCATAACTCTCTTTCCTGGAAACTGAAACCCTACTGATGTCACAGTTCTGTAAAGTACATTCAGTCTCAGTCTGGTCAGTGGTTGCCACAAACTGACAAAAAATCACACCATAACTGTTGTTTCACAAGCTGTAAAGATTCAGCATTTACATATTAGGGGAAAATGAAGTAAAAATCAAAAAAGTCATATTTAAGATTGTTTAAGATTGTTATCTGCAAACTATTTCTGTTCTTTTTCCAAACCATGTGAGGCTAATAAGAGCCTACACATGCGATCAAAAAAAAGATCAAAGTGTTTGAGGTTTAACCTTTGCTAATGTCATGATGTCAGTGCAGTTTAATTTGTATGTGGGATTGGGAAATTCTCACAGTGGAATTTTTCTTATTTTTCTTAAGATTTTCAGCACAAATCTTTTGTATCTCCCTTTTTTCTGTCATCCATCACTTACATACAGTCAAATGTAGTGAAAGCCTTAGAAACCATGGCTGTTGCTAGGGTAACGGAAAAAGAGAGGCAGGCGAGCTGACGGCAGTGATCATCTGTCCCTAAGAGGACTCCAAACACACATGATGGCCGCAGAAAGATGGACTGCCATTACCTTCCTATTTTCGAGCAAGTCTGCACCGTAACAGGCCAAAATTGCACAAGATGTGACAAATGTTGAACTTGCTATGACAGATGGATTATAGTTTTGCACAGGAAAACAGGAAAACAGTGCATGTGTATATATTTATAAGCACAGGAAGAACATATGGCTTTATTTCTGAGCCTTATACTGTGGTAGGATGCGGTCTCATAGTATGAATTATAGCGAGTTCAGCTCTTTAGAATTTCATTCTGATTCATTGTCTTGCCATTCTGAGGATCTTAACTGAACAACAGTATATAAAGCAAAAGTGAAGAAAGCTGGGATTGATTATAGACATAAATACTGAATACTGGACACCATGCTTAGAGTTTTGGGGTGGTGAGAGGCACTTCAACTTGTGTCGGTGTATCTAAGTGTGTCACTCTTTAATGGCAGCTGAGTGGGCTGCTGTGCATTCTTTTCGCCTTATTCACAGCACAGGCGTAGGTGGTTAATTCGTGTTTGTATTCAGAAGGTTTACCTAAGGGGGAAACGTTTTATTATACACTCTCTTTGAAATCAATGACTAATTGTTTTCTCTTCATCCACCCCTCTCCCCCCCTCCCCACCATGCATGGTCCATTTCTTGATTGCAGATTTTCCTTTGTGCGGAGGCAGTGAGGGAAGGAGGGAGGGGGCGCAGAAGGCGAGAGAAACGGCAGCAATGGCAACAGTGAGCAGCGCAAAAGCGAACACCTTCAGGCTGCGGGCCTTGATGTTTTCCCGGTGAGGATTCTTCCCATTCTTCACATTGGAGAGAAGATGGGCAAGAGGCCAGCTCTGGAGTGATCAACGCATGCACAAGCCATGAGTCATTTCTAAAAGTTCTGTCATTCTTGCCACACACTGAGCATTTACTCAGGGGAAAAACACAGCCATGTTTGAGAGCCTAATCTCAAAAGTAAAGATTTATAAATGGTTCCTGGCTTGTATGTATATGGTTCTAGAGCATATCCTTAATTGATATTGGAAATTTGCATCATATGAAGTTTCTTCAACGTTTTCTGCAGGTGCCCTAGTGACTTTTCCACCAGTGGAATGGAAATCTGCACAGATAATTTTAATTGATAATCAACTTAAATATGTTTGCTTGTAAATCTCTTACCAGATGAACTAGGCTGTCTGCGTGTGACTGTGTTGAGCTGCTAGTGGGCAAAGAGGAATGAAGGGGGAGGGGCAAGAACCCCCCACAGCTGACAACACAGACTTTCTTGTTATCAAAAGTTGTTTACAAATGCCACAAATATAGCAAACACATTGCTCACTTACAAAGATAAAAAATCTAATTCCGGTTTTTGTACAATCAAACATTTTATAGTAAAAAATCAAGAAATGAAATTATTGAAAAGAATATGCAGTACAAAAATCAATGGGATGGCTGTAACAGTCCAAAACCACATTTTATGGCTACTATGAACTTTATAACCATTAACTTTGAACCTTAAAAATGGTGATTTAAAAAAAATGTTCTTCACACTCATCTCATTTGTATCTCATTTATATAAACAATTATTTAACGAAAGGTTCTTTAGAGAACCATCAATGGTTCTTCTAAAGGTGTCACTCCAAATAACCCATTGGTACATTTGTTTTTACCTCTATTACAACTATAATACAAAAATGGCATATGTATATAGATGAAGGCAAACAATACTATGATATTAAAACCAAAAACATATTTTTTTGTTTTTTAAGCTGATCATATTTGGTTCAGAAAGTTAATAGTCTTTCAATTCTTGGCTTAAAAGAGAATGTCAATCACCAAATATTGATTTGTTCAAATGTCTGAATAATTAAATGTTTAAGAAGTAAGCAAAGTCATTCAGTGTGGTTTGGTGTGAAATTCTCCATTCTAGAGAAACTGAGTCAAGATTGTTCTCAGTGGTAGTGATAAGAACCAGACATCTGAAAGTGCCTCTAAAAGCATGATATTTTTAGGTGGTAAATAACATGGCTATGTTTATGCTGTTGACATTGTGAAACCTGGTTCCTATCACTACCATTGTAGAGAAATCTGAGTTGGTGTGTTTCTTTAGAACGCATCATTTCACACCAGAACTCTTGGAATGACTCGATGTTTACATCTCAACAACTGAGTTATGTAGAAATTTTGAATAATCGCTCAAATTCCCCTTTAAAAAATAGCTTGTTTGAGTCACAGCACTTCCTAAAGAAACTCCCCAGCTAATGAAACTTAATGGCTGCCTACTTTCAAATATATGAATACAGTTTGTAGATTGTGTTAAGGAAGTTATATACAGAGATCAGGACTGAGTTAAGGCTGTGTTTCCTGTATTTTTTTGCCAAATAAGACCCTAGAACTGAAAACAAAAAGCATCTGGCTCCCCCTCTGAATCATACTCTAAACAGCACACACACACACACACACACACACACACAAACTTACAGAGGTGCCCTAACATGCGACCCAGTTTAGTGAATCAGAAAAAAAAACAGTAACAAAAGCCTGGATGCCTCAGTCATCCACATGGTGCCCACGCCAAAAGCAAATAAACTGCCCTAATTCAAACTGCAATTACAACTCAGCATCAAATGACTCATCCATTTTGATGTTGACAAAAATTTGTGAATGAATGTGACTTTAATGATGCCCTCACTGTGAGGCGTTTTTTCTCCTTTTTTCCCAGCTCTTCCATTTCACATCCATTGAGAGGGACATTCAGTCTCCGGTGTCAAAACAAAAACATATGCTGTTTAATGTAGCATGGTGCAAGTCAAATTCTGCACATTCCAAAGTGACAGCAGCAGCATAACCCCTCTGCATGCATGAACCCGTCTTTTGTCGAAAAGAGAGCCGCTTCAGTCTACCTGAGGACACTGCCTGTTAATGTTCTGGCCATTAAAATGGCCTTCAAACTGAAAGAGCACTATGAAGTATAAGAAAACAGTGTAAAGACGTTCAACATGTTTTCATAAGGCATTCCGCTGGAAAGTTGAATTTTTGTGGTTGAGTTGTTGCATTATGTGGCTTGACGTTCACATTGTGGTGATTTACGGATGTGAGTGCTGTGCTTTTATTGATAGGAAAATCTTTCCAGATTGCCTAGCTACCCCATACCCTAAGCCCCTTCTTGTGGTGTAATATGTGAGAGAGCCAGAGAGCTGCTGGCGCTCATATGGCACAGGCTTCTCCTGCAGTGGGAGAAGAGGAGCTGGCGATAATTAAGAGGAAGACTCTGTTACCACACAGTGAATATCATTAGCAGAGTCCAATGACCATAACCTGACAACTGGCATTATAATAGCAGCCAACAGGAAAGATCTGAGTGAACTGAGCCCTATTCGGACAGGATTAGTTTTACATGAGGACATGAGGTATTGAAAAGTTTACCAGCATTTCTCAGTGATGTCAGTCTTGTCCGAATGCGCCATGTCAGTCACTTTAACTGACTTCACGCTCCTGTTTCAGCAAAGATTCCAGCACCTTCTATTTTCCATAAAACAAGATTGATGGAAAATGTGTTGCATATGGTTCTATAAACAAAACAGTTTGAAAATGGCCCTATCTGCCACCAAAAAGGGTTGTGCTACTGTTCTGATGTCAAGCTTGCAATAATAGAAGAACCCTTTTTTGGTGCTAAATAGAATCATTATTTCAAAAGGTATTACATAGAACCATATACAACATATTCTCCATCAACCTAAAGATCCATTTAACCACACAAAAAACATTTAGGCATGATATAGTTCTATCTAGAACTCATAGTTTTAAATAGAATCACTGCTTTTACTACAGAGCTGTGAAGAACCATCCTTTTTAAATGTGTAGAGCTAAACTCAGGTTATGTTACTTCCATGCAAGTCAACATTATATCCTGTAGTAAAAGAGTTTGGAAGCACTCAAAGATGCATTTATTTGTGTTCTCTCTGGCTAAAATCAAACTGATATACCAAGTTACAGTCCAACTCCAAGTGTACAACTCAGAACATGTAAAATTACAAAAGAAATGTTTGATTTTATGCAGTGAAGTTGACTGTTTGCTGTGAATTCCTAGGCCAATGGTGATGCTATCGATGTGCTGAATTAACTCCGGACAGCAAGGTAAATGCTTAGGTAATATGATAATAATGTTAATTAAATGTTTTTGCATTTTTTTACACTTTTCTGGAGAAAAGGCAGCACATAAATTGAGCAGCCACCCCTCTATGTCTGTGATACACACTGAGATTTCTTATCCTGCGCAAATTGGTCAAAAATATTACAGATGTCTTGAGATAAACTCACACTACTCCACCTCCCCATGGAAAACCAATCCTGCCCAAATCAGGCTTTAGTTAGGTCAAATTACAGCAGGGTTTAAATAACAATCATTAAATATTAATCATATAACTACTATAGTGTGTAATAACTGTATAGTTACAAATTTATGTGATGTGTTCACCAGTAGTTTCATATATCCACAGATGGATTACAGAAGTACATCTTGTGTAAATACACATGGGTATGAATTTCAGTTTTCACTCATGTATTTACACAAGTGTTCTTCTCTTATGTAATTACATATGTATAACAAGGTAAACAGTTTTTTTTCCTCAGCAAGACTTTACTGATTGTAACAAGAGGTTTATAGTTACCTAAAATATGTTCTTACTGTTACAGATATAACATACGTACAGATTATATTACTACAGCTTATGTATATGCATGTGTATCAACAAGGATATTGTCACTGCTGCACATAAACCTTGTATTTTTTGCATAATTTTACATCATTTAAAAACTCTAGTTACCCTTTACATTGTGTTAAAATTTCAGGATTTCAATTTTGTGATGATTGAATATTCCAATGTATTATGAATTAGTTTATTGGTTTAAGTCCTAATACTGAGCTGTTATATGTGGTGAATATGAATATCTGGTGAAGCTGACACGTTTATTGATGACTGGTAGAAAAGGCAAAGTAAGATAAGCAACCAACAATATCTGAAGTTTAACAGAATAGAACATGTTTACTGATTAATTTGGGTAAAAAAAAGGTTTCTGTGACACATATGAACAAGAACAAGAATGGCTCCTTTAGCACTGCAGTGTTGCAATTTCAAGTATGAAGAGCCTTTTTGGAAGGTTTAAAAAACCTTTACATACTTTAAATACTTTATGTTGTATTTCAATTCAATAAATAATCTTACCCTCTTAAAAATAAAGGTATCAATTAGAACAAAAACAGTTCTTTGGAGCACTGCCTTAGAAAAAAGGAGTTCCTTTAAGAACCTTTGAATAAATCATTGCTTGAAGATTTTTGCAAAAGATGTTCACAATTTATACCAACCTAGCTTTTTCTAAAAAACATATATCCAAGCCAAGCACTGTTCATAATCCTTTATGTTTAAGTGCATAGAATTGTACATGCAAGCTAAGCAGCATTATTTACTAATCTTTAATTTTAAGACCAATTGTCATATGATAATTCAACTAAAGTTAAAATCATTAAAGTCCACAATTAGACTACCCCAACAAAAGTTGAAAAAAAATGAACATCTTAACATTAACACCTTGCACTGTAATGTTAAGTTCAAAGAACTCTAAACAATATGTTAACAAATATAAAACACAAAATATTCTTCCAGACATCTCAAGATCTATGAACTATTTTAAGAATTTCAAATTAACTTTAACTAAAAAATCAACTTGTAACTAAATTTAACTTCAATTAAATTATCATATGAGCAGTTCTTTGCTGCTGTATCATACACTGACATACTACACAGAAATTCTGCATTGCCTGATACACATCCCAGTGCAACATACACCAGGAGCTTAGCTATGGGCAGCATAGGAGGGCCGAGGATTTCTGATCTAGTAAATACAAACTTAGAGTCACTGAAAACATTAAAAACCATAGGTTGTCTTGTGAAAAGATGTTGAATTCTTACATCCTGGTGGCTTCAAAACCTGAGAAATGCCACCTTTTCCACTTGTAAATTTCACTGAAACAGTCAACGAAGCCATATTTACATACAGTATCTCACAAAAGTGAGTACACCACTCACATTTCTACAAATATTATATTTCTCTTTTCATGGGACAACACTGTAGACAAGAAACTAGGATATATTTGAGGATTCCATCCTCAAATGGAAGAAGAAGGATCACATGGTGTCTAACATTCACCAGCTCTGTGATGTCATCCATCATATGAAGGAGTGGAAGAGGATTTTTATATACATACATACATACATTATATATATATATATATATATATATATATATATATATATATATATATATATATATATATATATATATATATTCCTCTGAAAATAACACACAGCCATTAATATCTAAACAGCTGGCAACAGAAGTGAGTGCACCTCACAGTGAACATGTTCAAACTGTACTCAAAGTGTCAATATTTTGTGTGACCACCATTATTATCTAGCACTGCTTTAACCCTCTTGGGCATGGAATTCACCAGAGCTGCACAGGTTACTACTGGAATCCTCTTCCACTCCTTCATATGATGACATCACAGAGCTGGTGGATGTTAGACACCATGTGATCCTCCTTCTTCCATTTGAAGATGCTCCACAAGTGCTTAATTGGGTTTAGGTCTGAAGACATACATGACCAGTCCATCACCTTTACCTTCAGCAAGGCAGTTGTCATCTTGGAGGTGTGTTCAGGGTCATTATCCAGTTGGAAAATTGCCATGAAGCGCAGTTTCAGAAGGGATGGGATCATGCTCTGCTTCAGAATATTCAGTACATGTTGGAATTAATGTTTCCCTCAATGAACCATAGCTCCCCAGTGCCAGCAGCACTCCAGACCATGATGCTACAACTGTCTCTTGTCTACTGTTTGTCTTGGTACTCCTCACCAGGGTGCCACTACACAAGTTTAACTTGGTCTCGTCAGACCACAGGACATGGTTCCAGTAATCCATGTTCTTGGACTGCTTGTCATCAGCAAACTGTTTCTGGGCTTTTTGTGTTTCAGCTTCAGAAGAGGCTTCCTTCTGGAATGATGGCCATGCAGACCAAGCTGAAGCATTGTGTGGCATATGGTCTGAGCACTGACAAGCTGATTTCCCACTTCTTCAACCTCTGTAGCAATACTGGCAGTGGTCAGCGTCTATTTTTAGAAGCCAGCCTCTGGATATGACTCTGAACATGTGGACTCAACTTCTTTGGTGGACTCAGGCGAGGCCTGTTCTGAGTGGAACCTGTCCTGGAAAACCACTGTATGACCTTGGCCACCATGCTATAGCTAAGTTTCAGGGTGTTAGCAGTCTTCTTATAGCCTAGGCCATTTTTTGTGGATAGCAACAATTCTATTTCTCACTTCCTCAGAGAGTCATGAAGTGCCATGTTGAATATCCAGTGGCCAGTATGAGTGAATTGTACTCAAAACATCAAATTTAACATCCCTGCTCCCGATTCACACCTGGAACCTTGCAACTCTAACAAATCACATGACACCAGGGAGGGACAACGACACACTTGAGCACAATTTGGACATGTTCACTGTGAGATGTACTCACTTGAGTTGCCAGCTCTTTAGATATTAATGGCTGTGTGTTGAGTTATTTTCAGAGGACAGTAAATTAACATTAACATCAGCACAAAAACTGTGCATGGGTTTCCAGGACTGAGCAAATGCACGTAAGCCGTACGTCACCAAGCACAATGTCAAGCACGGGATGGAATGATGTGAAGCATGCTGCCACTTGACACAGTAGAAATGTGATCTCTGGAGTAATGAATCATTTGTTTCTATCTGGCAGTCTGATGGACGTGCCTGGGTTTGGTGAATGCCACGAAAACGTTACCTGTCTGATTGCATTGTGCCAGCTGTAATGTTTGGTGGAGGAGGAATAATGGTATGGGTTGTTTTTCATGGGTTGGCATAGATGCCTTAGTTCCAATGAAGGGAAATAATAATGCTTCTGCAAACCAAGGCACTTTGGACAGTTGTACAATTGTAACTTTTTTGAACAGTTTGGGGAAGGTCCTTTTCTGGTCCAGCATGACTGAGTCCCAGTGCATAAAACAAGGTCCATAAAGGCATGACTGGGTATGTTTGGTGTGAAAGACCTTAACTGGCCCACACACAGCCCTGACCTCAACCCCATTAAATACCTTTGGGATGAAATAGAGCAGAGCCAGGCCCTCTCATTCAACATCAGTGTCTGACCTTACAAATACTCTTATGGATGAACAGGCAAAAAATCCCACAGACACACTCTACCATATCTTGTTGAAAGCTTCCCAGAAGAATGCCTATGGATTTACAATGGGATGTCATAAAAGCTCCTGTAGGTGTGATGTGTACATGTCCCAATACATTTGTCCATAAATTGTACTTATTGATTTCTTTATAATGAAGGTGTTGTGATGTCTACAATGCAACCGAACCTATACATGTCTTCTTAGTTTGTATATGTCAGGTTGCTATTGGGACTATTTTGCCTGCATATACCCTCCTCCATTTTAAAAATTTAGAATTTGGAAAAATAATGTTTTGGATCCAAAGTTTATCTTATAATTATCCGAAAGTGGGGTGTCAGGCATCTAACAATGTATTCATAACCATGTAATGTAATATCTTTCCTTGAAACTTTTAGAAACATTAAACTGTTTCTGCTTCTTATTGCTACTATTAACAGTTCTGATGCTGAGTTCCTCTAAAATGAAGCATTTCAGGATCTCTTTCACTGATGGACAGAGTAGAGGGTGACTATTGAATTGTGCAGATACAAATGGGCAACAGCCAGTAAATGTAAACTTACAAAGCGCACCTACATGCTAGATGTACCAGATAAAATGGGTACAAGGTAGGTGCATCTAATAAACTGGAAACTCCATGTGTATCTTCAAATAAACAAACAGGCTTCAAAAAGTCTGTGCTTAAAGTAAAGAGCCAAAGCAAACAAACAGCGCAGCAGTATTTTGATTACTGAGTCGTGTGAGTGACTAAATACTTCAAGCAATGACATTTCCATCTGACGTGTGTTTGTCACTGTCCAAGAGGTCATTGTGGTAACCTGTGTGGGCATACTTGTTTGTGTCTGTGTTTATGTGGAGAGAACAGGGTACACACACAGAGCGCAGCAGGCTAATGCCCTCACACGCTTGAGCTCTCAGCACCAGGCAGACTAACAGCAGCAGCAGGACCTTCAAAAGTCAACAGCAGAGAACAAACAGCACCAAGTGCCTGGAGACACACTTATCAGCTGCATGGATTTGCTGAATAGTAGGGAGGTTTTAGTGTGCACTGGGCTACAGAAGAACTAGCCTGAATGAGGAGGATTGGTGACCTATCAGAGGTCCAGTTGTCTGTCTGAGTCAGAAAAGGTCAGAGTAGCCTTACCTTATAGAACCTGTAGAAAGTCATTAGCACACTGCCTATTCATTTGAGTGGGATTTGCTCAGTAGTGTGTATACCCCCGGAAGTACGTGTCCTGACCCCTGCCAGCTTAGTTTTATGGGGACTTCCAGCACCACAATTTAAGTCAATAATATTAGCCAGTTTCTCATGACTGACCATGTAAATAATTGACATGAAAATGACTCTGATTTGCTGATGGCACCAACAACTAGGTGGTCAAGACAACAGCCAAGCTCAAGCAAGAAGCCTGCTCTACACTCATGCTTCAGCAATGACAAAAGACACATGAAAAATAAACAGCTTTTTCAATGTTTTTAACGACCCCAAAAACAAACAATCATTATAAAAAAAGTAAACAAAGAAATAGAGACTGATATGTAATCTGGAAAACATTTCCTCATAAAAACAAGGAAATTTTAAATGGAAGTCTATGGAGAGGATTTGTACCATTTGGCTTATTGTTACCATCAGATCTGTATTTATGGCACACTGCATTCACATTTTAAAAATATTTATGTAATGCAATATTGCAATATTCATTCAAGTTTTAAGCACTTCAAAAAAGTGAATTAACACACTTTTTATCTGGTGATTGTTTATGTGCTCAGAAAAATATTTACAAATAATTTGAATAACGTTAATGCAATTTTTAATGATTTTACATATGTCAGTGCATTTAACCATTTCTAAACCTCTCCTCCAGCAGTGCATTATTAACCCCTTAACTGGCAAAGGCCCACCAGCAGGCCTTAAGTTTTATTACACACTTCTAGTTTGCAATCCAGTTTGCATTGTAGTTGCTGACTTACAAGCCTTAGTATGCTTGGGATTGTAAGTGGTCAGTTGTAGTTATCATCCAACTTGGTGTACTGGTGATGGAGCTTCACAAAGACATGTAATGGCTGGACTTGTCCAGGAGACATCTGGATTCAGTATATTCTGTATCTTGCATGCTATGCTTCATCAGTAGTACAGGGTAGTATAAGGGTAGCCAGTATATGACACAAGCCATGTGCCGTGCTACAGAACAGGACCGTGATTACTCAGCCAACATCAGGGAATGAACCAGTCAGACAGGGAATGACCCAATCAGTCAGATCTCAAGATGAGCCCCATTTTCCTCAGCCCCCAAATCACTGCTCAGCAATCGTTGCTAGCTGCTTTACAGCATGGATGTTTATGTGTTGATCAAGAAATATGCCTGTGTAACTTTTAAAAGACACCCCATACCATGACAGGGGGCAGGATATTGTTTGGCATACTGGGGCAATTCATGTTGGTTACATACAGCATACTAATGACTTTTTTGGAGTAATTTCAAGCACAACCATATTCTTTGATTTAAATAATGCAGTTTTGCAGTAAATCATGTAGCAAGGTCTTTAATTCAAAGCTCTAGTTACCATTTGTACGTTAGGGCTACCCGCATGTGCTCAACTTTCTATGTCGTGCAACAGTGGTTCAGACCACGACTGACTAACGTGACCTATGCTGCTAGAGGCACATCAAAGGTCATTGACCCATCCATTCCTATTTACTCTGGTGTGGTCTGAGTGACATTGTTGCCTGTAATGAAGCCTGTCAGTCAGCAAAGGGCTGGTCAATAATGAATTATATTTGCCTCAGTCTCAGTCGAGTAAAAGCCATATCAAGACCTCAATACTCCCAGTGATGGCATGACTGGAAAAAAAAACAAAAAGGAAAAACAGTTCTTAGCTCTAGCAGGGCAGAATATAAAAGCACCAGTGCTTTTGGGTATGTTTACAGGGCCAAAATAAATATCAGAGTGACATAGTTGTGGTGGCATGTTGCTTAAACATGGCATACTAAAATTTAAACATGTGCAAAGGGGCGAAGCAGTGGTCATAGCAGACCACAAGAATGACAGAGGGAGGGAAGAGACGGCTTTGGAGCTGGCTGCTGACAAACTGTGAAATAGGCCACCATGTACGTAGGCCTTTCAGATGCTAAGATGTAAGAAGACACATTAAAGGTCATTAAAGGTCACTTATAAGTACACAAAGAGAAGTAAGGAAAGTGTACATAAACAATAGCACTGCTCTGGCCTCCTAATAGTTTTCTTGGAAAAATAAAAGAGAGTAATTTTGAAACAGATTCACAGTGATAATGCCTGACCTCTCGGCATATACAGCAATCAGAGGAACCCAGCTATGTGGGAATCTGAAGCACTGAAGCAGTCTGACACCAACAACAACAGCAAATAAAACATTATATGTATGTGGACTGGAGGTATATGAGCGTATTCATCTGTGATGTGTTCCAAGGACATTTTTTGAAAGCAACAAATCACAATATTGCTACTACAATTTTCTGCTTGCGTTCTTGCCAATACATTCACTGCCAGTGTCCTCATATTGTGTTATGGAATACACGCTCTTCATTTCAAATCAATAAATATGTGAGATATGCAGTCACACTTTATTTTGAGAGTCTACAGATGCTCAAAATTTTCACAAGCTGTCTGGTGGAGCGAATGGAGTTGATTAGCAACACTGTTTCACAGGGTTAAGGTTAAAAATTATATTTAAGCATTAGGGTGAAATTAAGATTAGAGTTTGTTTTATGATTTGACTTATGTTTTGAGCTGAGGTTAATAAAAGCAGGAGTGGTCTGCAGATGTTCTCCTAGGTGTCTCTCAATATACTTCAACATAATGTTATCATGTACAGTAGGGGTTGGTGCTCAAACTAGAATTGTACAGAAAATAAAAAGGAAAAGTTTACATTTTCTATCTGTCCCCAAGAACAAATGCTTCTTACTCTGTGTTTGGGATAGTTTGAAGATAGGTTGAATAATAGTTTGGAATATTACCTTTTCCACTCATAATAATATTAGAAGTAAAAAATAGAAATAGGCCAAAATTACTTATAAAATGTATAAACACCTTCCAGCCACTTCATTAAGTACACATCATTGTATCTATACTCTTTGTCCATTTTATCAGATGTTATAATTTTTTACCCTATTCTTCAATGGTCAGGACCCTCCAGGCCCACCACTGAGCAGGTATTATTTGGGTGGTGGATCATTCTCAGCACTGATGGTGGTGTGTTAGTGTGTGTGCACTGACAGATGAGTTGCTCTCTCTTTACTTTCCATCTTCAAGGTGGACCAACAGGGAATATGTGTCTAATAGAGTGGACAGTGAGTGTTTAAAAACTCCAGCAGCACTGCTGTGTCTGATCCACTCGTACCTATCCACTCGTATCTATCTATCTATCTATCTATCTATCTATCTATCTATCTATCTATCTATGTACTTAAAAACTAAAAAGTGACCAATCAGCGTGTTAAAATGTGTGTTTGTGTAATGCTGGACCCAACACATTGTTGGCTGTTGTGCTTTAAAAAGATATGTATCAGTTTTAAGGCGTTGGCTCATTCTAGAAGATTCCTGACCTAATTTGAAGATCACAGATAAGATTTAGGTGAATGGTTCATTACCATCTACTACAGAGATATGCTCAAACATGAGACCAACATGAATAACAGGACTTCGATACAATGGTGGGTAAAAAAGAAAAGAAAAACTACCACTTTCATTGCTGGGAGCAAAGTCTCAACTAATTCAGATCTTAGAAAGAAATCAGGTTCACTTTATTGCTTGTTAGCTTTAGTGATAAAGCTATGTATTTTTATGGATAGTACAAAGATCTGCATTACAGAAAGTGTGCCTGCTTCCTTTAGTAAAAGCCAAATATGAGCACTAAAACACTTCAAAAAACCTTGTATTTATTCCTGTAGTAAAACAAAGTTTAACCCCAAACATTACAAAAAACAGCTGAACATGCTAAACACATCACACCTTCATCATGTGTCCATCCTCTGCCTTTGGTTTTTCAGACTTGTGTTCTGAGCATCAGCTGAAGCCTTAATGGGTAAAGGGAAAGTGAATGTTTTATGTAATGTGCAGTGGTTAAAAGGTTGCATTCTCTGCTCGATACAGTGAACCTGTGCAGAGACGTCAGTGCTGTTGCTCAATGGGGGGGAGGGGGGATGGAGGCTGGTGGGGTCCAGATGATCCGCCGAGGCCGAGCTGATAAAGCCTGAGGCCCTGTTTACTCGGAGAACTCTCGCCTTTCATGTACCTGTAATCAAATGGTATCAAAGGGCATGCAGGAAAGAATAGCAGTGATAAGGGTCCCTCCCCTTCCATTTTGCCAGTCAGAGGTCCATTTTATCGGTTCGGGCTCCTTTGAAGTACTCCATAAGGCCATAAAGGTGGAATGGTTATAAAAGATTTTTGAATATTGACCAAACCAGCCTACGCACTCAACACATGCGTATGGAAAACATGTATGTTGTACAGGTTCCACACCTGCAAAGACTACCTTGAACCATCCATCACTGGTCTAAGCTTGCTATTTCAGGTAAAGTGTGTTTTGATGTTGGACAACTTGGCAGCCTGGGAAGCAACAATAAAAGAGGAAAGTGGAATTCTACTACTACTACTATTACTACTACTACTACTACTACTACTACTACTACTAATAATAATAATAATAATAATAATTATTATTATTATTATTATTAGTAGTAGTAGTAGTAGTAGTAGTAGTAGTAGTAGTAGTAAAGTGTGTATTTCCCATCCATAACAAAAAAAAACAGAACTGCATGCAGTACTGGGTGGCATCAGCAATGATACTGAAGATATGTCACAATGCTATTATTGAATATTTAATCTTCCCTTCCAGTCAGCTTTGATAGTTTACCCTCATTAGATCAAATCTCCATGTCCATTTGCCATCTCCATGGGCAAACTGCAGAACATCATCAAGCCTACAACAGGTTGCAGTGCCATTCCACCAAAGATGTGCAAATCCAGGATAAAGAACAGTGTCAACAAGATCACTGCTGATATCTCCTACTGAGGACACCACCTGTTCAAAAAACTTTCCTCTGGAGAATGTCTTAAATCCATCAGCCCCAAACCCAGAAGCCTCTTGAACAGCTTTTTCTCCACCTTCTGCAATTTGTTAACAGGTTACATTTTTAATGTTTTTCATTATTCTTTTGGAGTATAAGCCAGAAAATAACACATTTGGCACATGGCACATGCTGCAACAGAATCTGAACAGGTGGGGGTTACCCAGTTTTCTTCCCTGATTTAGTCATTGACAATTCCCCCCTCTTGTTAGGTCTGACTCTGTTGCATAAGCTGGGAGGGTGAAGGCTTGTGTGTGCTTCCTCCAAGACATGTGAGGTGCCGCTGCATCTTTTCTACCTGCTGCTATTGCAACATTATTGGAAAGCTCACCACATTGGAAGAAGAATGCTAACTGCTAATTCTGCTAATTCTGTTTCATCAGCTAACAGATGCCTGCATTGGCTAGCATTACTCTAAGAAATGGGGAGAGAGGGAGGGCCATTCTACACACCCAGAGAGAGCAAAGCAAAGAATGATCTCTTGGACTCCCAACCACAGAGAGTTGTGGAATCGCCAGGGATGGAACGCATGCTTCTCCTGATAACAGGGCCACTCACAAGCCATAACTTACATAGTTTAGTACTTAGTATATAAAATAAAATGCCTCTTTTTTTACTTTTTTGACTTTTTCGACTGTGATTATCCAAAGCACTTGGTAAATGCAGCAGTCCAACCAAAGATGATAACTGAACACGTTTTAATTGAATGCTATTCTATGAACGTCTTTCATTATTCCTTAGTGTGCATCCTAGCAAGTTGAGAAACATATTCTCAATGTCAGGAGGCCAAGCTGTTTTACCACTGCATGACAAAGATCAATAGAATTTCACAAGCTCAGGTGACATTATACCAGACTGTGAACTGGAAAAGGACAAAGAATGTCATTGACCTTTGGCTCTGAATTACTCTTCCTTTTAAACTGCACATTTTATTAAATTGTAAATTAATTGTATTAAAACAGGACAAAATGTCTTTTAGCGTGACAATTAAATATATAACATATATTAAAAGAGAGTGAGCTAAATAGCATAAACAAAGAAGCACATATTACAGCCATGTGACTATAACAAACAAACTGACTATGATGAGTAATGCTTGGGACAGGAATTAAACTTTAAAGGTGTGGTCGGTCTGGTCATGCCCAACAAGTAGAGCGATCTAAGATTGGGCGGTCTGACTTGAATTGTGGCTACTGTCAAAGGCGTACATGTTGGATGGAGAGTATGGACTCAGAAATAAAGTTTTTAAACTTTAATTGCTATAGAACATCTTTAATATGATCTTTCTTAATTAACAAATCAGGCCTTTAAAGAACCACTGGTGGTAAAGCTGGTAGTTATTTTACAGCATAGTTCCAAAGAACTTTGTGGTCACCTTTGTTTTGTGGTCTATGTTTGATAACCCTTAATAAGGCTTTTCTGTCCTGACATGTACGAGTCTTATACCACACTGAATCGCAATTTTGTCCAATAGTGCATTATAGTGCAATAGTAGTTTATAAATTTCACAAGCAATTATTTAGCTACCCCTACCCCACCTGTGCCTCATGAATGTGAAATTGTTCTTTTCTGTGCTCTTTTACTCCTATTTCGCTGTGTCCTTCATAATGCTAACAAACTCAAGTGCAATAACCCACCACACTAAAATATTCCACCATGCTCTGGGAAAAAGATGTAACAACAGTCTTGATATTTTAATTGTATTTATTACATTATAAAAATATCTTGATCTTATCCTTATTTTACAATTTTTGAGGTCATCAGAAGCCACTGAGGCAGGGCATTGTGAATTCGAAATAGTCAGTGGTGTAACTGTCGGGGGCATTTGCCCTGGGGCCCATGCTGCAGGGGGGCCTGTGGTAACTGGGGCCACCTAAAAAAGTGCACTTAAAATATATTGTGACACAACTGTACAGCCTTCAGGCCCCTCAGTGCATGCCCAGGGGTCCAAGCCTCAGGGGACCCCTGTGAGCAGTGATGACCATATCTACAAGCACTGGAAAAATGAACTAATTAGAACTTTGTCATTGTGTTATGGTCAATCATAACCATGACGCCTAGCTGCTGCACTGTCTGCAGTGATCTAAGAACGGTCCGCTTCTGTTTAAAAAGTAATTAAAAGTCAGGAATAAAAACATTTAAATTTTTCTGTGGCATTATGCTTTAGCTTAGGTTGCTTGACTATTTCATTTTTAAAGTTTGCTCATCTCTCAGCTGTCCGATTTGAATTGTTTCTTTATTAGTAAATGTTGCATTGGTTGTTTAGTGTATGTTAACCTGTGTTTCCTGCTGGTGTGTGTAAAATCTTGCTATTGTTTTGTTTGTTTTGTAGCATGTTGGATGATGTGATAACTGCACTGCTGTCAGTCATCAATAAGCTAGAATTTCAGATCATGCCTTATACAGCACCTTTAAAAATGTATTGTTTTTCAACTTAATATTACTTACTGCAACTAAGGATGGTCAACACAGTTCCCCCTGAATGACATCAAATAAATGGCTATCATATTTCAATAGTCTATGTGAATGCTCTTTTTTAAAACACAGCAGCAGGAGAGACCTGCCACCCTATGCTACAAACAGCCAGGATAGCAGGCAGGTCACTTTTAGTCCTACACTTTTACCTGTTGGTAGGCAAACTAGCCTACAGCCCAGCACAATAATACACTAACAACACATGTACACACACTTTAGACTAAAAATATACATTTATTTATACATTTAACATCTCACCTATGGTGCCTTCCATAAGCTGCATGGCCACTCTGTATGGCTAGTAGTGGGATGTTACACTATTTTAATAGAAATATTTAATTCAAGAGCTTTGTTTGTAGAACCACTTAGATAACCTGATCATAGCTTTGTAATCTACAAATCAGAATGGTCAAAATATTCAAAACATTCTTCCAAAAAATTAGATAAAAATAAACGATATATGGATAAATAAATATGCATTCATAGCAGTAACATGCAGTTAGTTATATAGTTAGTTATATAGCATCATGAGGCACAGTAGTTATGCTGCCATCACAATGCTGCCCAGCTCTCATATAATCTGCAACATAAAAAAAACTCACAACCAACAAAAGTAGTCAGGTAGGGGCAAATATTTGTGCCCAGAGGCCTTTAACTGATGTCTATTTATCTTCCTCTTATTCATAATGAATCTAATCCATGGTAATCATTTACAAACAGATCCTTTACAATCTGCAACATGTTATATTATTTTTTTATCATTTTTAAATCATCAAAGATCTAAATGATTAAATAACAAAATATGGCACACAACAAAGGGAATCCATGAAACCTTCCCACATGGCTTGCACGACAGCTGAATAATGGAAAATTATTGTGATATGAATAGGTAGTTTAAAGTGCTATTCGAGCTGGGTTAGTTTTGATGGAGTGACTTCCTGTTACGTAATTTGTAAAGGATTCAAATGGCTGATTCTTATGGTATAAAGTTATCTGTGTAATTTCCTCTAATTACCTCAGTTAGCCTGAATCAAAATGTCATAGCATGCCAGTGATAAGATTAAACAGATGTAAACAGACAAAAAACAAAAATGAGCTTCCAGATAATACCATATAAAATAGAATTAGGCTTGTAAAGTAAGCTTTTACTTAAGCACCGCCCTGCGAGAGGTACCTTCATGTATTTAATTTTTACTCTTATTCTAATAAGCCCATCACCAAACTGTTTTAGCAACAGCAATTCTGTTTTGGATTTAAGGATAAAGACACTACCAGGTGCTCCATTTTTGTGGTTAGTCTTGTATCTCGGTTACCAAAAAGCAGTGGCGTCAATGTATTTTATCGGGTTTTGCTATTACACTGTCGGGAGGTTGATTCAAATAGGACTGCTATTGCTGAAGGAGCTCTGGGGTGATGAATTATCGCAGGTAATTTGCTCTCAAATTTTTATTTAGCAGACTTGTGAAAACTATAGATATTGAAGATTCATACCGCATAAAGATCTTAGATCTTATCAATAATCATTTCAACTGCAGTACCCAACCCAACCCAGGTAAAAACCTGTTGTGCCTTTGAGGGTACACTTAAATTGTTTGTACCTTGATGAATGAATCATGTACCTGCATGGTACCTTTATTTCTAACAGTGTATTGGCTGTAAATATGTTTCAGCATGTGCTAATGTCCTAGCATAGTCTAAATCTCTGCCTATCTCTGGCAAGATACACAGGATACATTTCTACAAAAATGGAACAGTTTCTTGTAAAATCTATTTAAACATTAGATTTTTTAAGAGGCTGAAGTCAGTTCCTTATTTGCTTCTTCTTTTCCCTGTTCTAGCTTCAATGGTGCCTGAGGCCCCAGAATGTACTGCTGCACTATTTAAAGTGGAACAGGAAAATTCAAACAAGAAGCTGGTGAATGAGAAACTGACTTCAGCTTTACAACATTTTTAGTGTTTGACAGTTCTCGATGCAGATTAAGCATATCAGGAAAACAGCTGGAGTGCTTAGAAATGCAAATAAGTCAATTTATCTCCAAATTATTGATATTCCTCTTAAATCTTTCTCTTTGCCTTTTTTTGTTAGCTACTAGCTGCATTACTATGGGGACCAGCAGTCTGCGTGCCAGTCTTCCAGGTTAAAGGTTGGTGAATTACCAGCTATACATTAACACCAGTGTTTGTTAAAACTATTTTATAATGATCAACAAGGCTTTATTTTATTGCAGAGTAGGATTATTTTATTTTTACCTAAAAATCTAATTCTTCTGTGGAGCCATAAAAGAGCTGCATGTTGCTGATATAGACAGCAGGCTTAGGAGCATCAGCTTGTTTGAGGAATAACAATAGTGACAAAACAGGCTAATTACATTGTCATTTTTATATGTGAGTCCCATTTTTTTCCCTTTTTGTGTAAGAGCCTAATTGTTCCACTGGAAAGGGCTTTAGGTTTTTTAAGGTTATTTAAAATAATACTTCAAAAGAAGGCATGAAGTGGATTCAAGCCTAAATATATGAGTGAAAAGAAAGTGAGTCTTAAAGGAATAACCAGAATAAGCAGAACTTGTAGAATGGTGGATGAGGCACCCTGCAGTGTGTTTTAAAAAAGAAGGCTGTCCATAATCAGGGCTGCAAGCTCTCCTAGTCAGGTAAATCTGCTTACACCCTCCAAATCCTCTGCAGTGTGTTTTTCTTGGATGTACGCCCAAAGACTAAGCCCAAAGACCTTGGTCTGAGATTACGAAGTCCTTATTGATTGTAGGCTCTGTGATAGCAGCCTATTGGTCTTAAATGGACAAAACAAAATTTTAAAACTGAACCCTGGAAATGAGCAGTTAGAAAAATGTCTCCATCTTTTCTGGTGCAATCATGGTGACACAATGCCTAGACTCAGCATGAGATCCAACCCTTTGCACGTGGGCTGAGTAGACCATACTAATGGGACTACCTCAGTATTTGGCAAAAGGCAAATATTGAAAGTTAATCCCTATAATGAGTATGAGTACTCATATAGGTCATTGTCTTGAAATGTTGTGTTCTCAGAGGTGTAACAGCACCAATTCTCTCTCTCTCTCTCTCTCTCTCTCTCCGCAGGGGTGTTCAACTTGTCTCAAGTGGGGACTTTTACATAAAAGCTGTGACATCTCAATGGCGACAACATCAATCAGTCAAGAGAATTGAGAGCTAGCTGCTTGTTGAACCAAGGTGGGCAGTGTGTGTGTGTGGGCTCATCTAATGAGCACACACTCTTGGCTCCTCAGGCCGATGCCGCTGGATGTCATCCACGCAAGCTAGAGCTGAAGATGCCATGGGTTAATGAGGGCTGGCTGAGAGCTGCAGCATGCAGTGCCCTACACTTCACTGTTTTACGCACTGACATAACTGTTCTGCATGGTGTCTACTGGCGCTGGGAAGTTTGAGTTTGGGTCTAGCATATGAAGATTTGAAATGGTAAACTGCCAATGCATTTATAGGAAAATATTAAACAGAGAAAGACAGAGAACAGAGAAATAAGAATATGATTACAGGGCAATGAATTGATGACTGACTTTATCTGCCGTATGCGTTTATATATGTATGCATGACATGTAAGTGAAACTGTAGAAAAAATAATTATGCCTATGTTTTACAGCACACTACAGATACCATTTCAACATTAAGAAGCTACATTTTGTGGGCCCACACATAGTTCATCACTACATGAATTACACTTTGGTACCAGAATAGTAACCCAAATCCCAATAATCCAGCCAAGATCAGCCGTTTGCCAATTTCGTGTTGCATGGTATGATGTGAACAACATGAGGCAGGTATGTGCACTTGTGCTGTATTTTAATGCTGCTGCTATAGCAATGCCAGAATATCATGACATAATTATACATTTCTCAATGTGCTAAAGAATGAGAAATTATACATTTCTCAATGTGCTATAAAATGTGCTCTCAGATTATTTCTCTGTAAAAAATTGAACTGGCCATAAAATTCATGATTGTTGCTGAATGATTCCTTGTAAATAACTTTTCTCCACTGATACCTGAAATCTGAAGGATATCAGCTAATACTGAATTCTGTACAGTTTTTTTAAATATCATATACACATTATACTAAACATTATATCATCTCGTGCTGCAATGCTCTGATAAATATGTCACTGTTCTTACTGTTAATAATTTAGTAAAATTAAATGATGATGATGCAAAGGATGGTACATGTGAGTGTACAGGAATGTTTATCCTGAAATAATTATTATCAGTACTACAATCAGTATTTCTGGCTTCTTAGAATTACGCAATTTTCTTATTGTATTGTACTAAAACAGATAGCTCTAGCCAGAAAATATGATTGGCTGAGCTATGTTCAAAACTTTTGCAAAACACTCCATAGGCATATGACTGTATCACGGCAACTGTATTCTGTATTACTGTACCAAATCATTATAAACCATTGTGCTCTGAATGGACTGGTATGCTGCTAGCATAGACCACAGAACCTGGTTTTTGAGGGGCTGCCTCAATTTTTTCAACAACTAGGTTAAAAGTTACACTATATTGATGAAAGTATTCGCTCGACTGCCTTCACATGCACAGGAACTTGAGTGAGATCCCATTCTTAATCTAGAGGGTTTAATATGATGTCGGCCCACCTTTTGCAGCTATAACAGCTTCAACTCTTCTGTGAAGGCTTTCCAGGTTTAGGAGTGGGTTTATGGGAATTTTTGATCATTCTTCCAGAGGCACATTTGTGAGGTCAGATACTGATGTTGGACGAGAAGGCCTGGCTCGCAGTCTCCGCTCTAATTCATCCCAAAGGTGTTCTATTGGGTTGAGGTCAGGACTCTGTGCAGTCCAGCACCTCCTGATTTTGTCAAGTCGTGGCTGTCCTGAGAGCAACAACTGTGATGAAGCCCTCAGTCCAACAAAAGTCCAACATAGTATCTGTGACATCATCAGTGTGAGCCTGTTTTCTTTTTAAAAGAAATTTGAAAGAAGGAGCAGAGCTAAATCAGGAGCTGCAAGCAGAGCTAACCGAGCTGCTAGAGTTTATAGTCTTAAGGCAGGTACATTTCTATCAGGCTCCTGCTTATTTTTTTCTGCAAAATTGGTAGTTAGTCACAGATATGTGTAGGTTTTGTTATTTTTGTACAACCTTTACCACGAAAGATAGCAAATGTTAGCTAGCCAGCTAGGTGAGCAGTTAGCTTGTCTTAAAATAAAGGTTAATAATGTTGGCAACTTAGAACAAAAGTTAACATGCTCCACAACACATGCAAAGTTGTACATTATGTGTAAATTTGTGAAGGTATCTATTGTAATGTAGAGTTTTGAGATTCAATTTTTTCCATCACAATAAACAGACATCACCATCATATGTGTTGTATTGAGCCCATCATCATCGCCATCATCATCATCATGTGTGTTGTCCTGAGTCCATCATCATCATGTCTGTTGTCCTGAGTCTATCACCATCATATGCATTGTCCTGAGGGCATCATCTTATTGGTATAGTGTGGGGTGCTTACCCAGGTGGAGAATCAAACCCCAGTCAGAGGGCGGCAGTATTACCCACTACACTATACCAAACACTCTTTATCTGGGATAAAATTTTAGTAAAGTATAGCCTCTTGTGGCTTAATGGTTTATAAAATGGCACTGTTACAATTTTATATGGACCATGACTAAAGCTATATTGATAATATCCAGCTGACATGGGATCCATTTAATGGGGTATCAATGCCGATATAGATCCAGTATATCAAATCGACTGCTGTATCATTCATAACAAGACATAAGATTAATTGTTAAATAATAAGCCTAGGGTTTATGGGGTTAATACTGAATTTGGCATCAACAACCGATACAGGGAAGGGAATTTGCATGTGTGTGAAAGATTTGGGCACCCTCCCCTTAGCCTTGTTCCCACAGCTGGGCAGGGCTCACAGGAGGACTAGGGAGGGAGGATACAACAAGAACCACAAAAAAAGCCCTCAGGAATGCACTTCCACTGGGACTCTGGAAAGGAAGCCAGTGCCTTGCAATCAGAACAGGAGCAACATGTACGTTCATATAAAATGTACACTTTATGAAATCATGAAATGTGTTCATGAGCACAACATTTGTTTTGAGCATTTCATCATCTGAACTTTTAGTAGAAAACACACTGAGCATTAGTCATTAATTAGACTATTTCCATTACACTGCTGATTTTCTTTTTTCCAGAGGCAAGAATACATTTTATAGAAAACTGTGCAGGTTACAGTCAGTGTCATGGGCAAAATACCAGCGATAGAGAGGTAACGGCAAACATTCTGAGCACTGAAGGCCTCCACTGCAAAGAGTCATTGGGCTGAAGAGAGAACAGAAGATGCCTGATTGAATTTTTCTCAGCTTTCGCCTCCTACCAAAAGGCGAGGAGCGCTCAATATAAAAAAATGTCTATTTTGAACAAGAGCACAGTTATGGTCTCTAAAGCGAATTTGCCGGCAGAGTGAAAGCAAAAATGCCATGACTGGCTTTCCTGCCAGCAACAAAAGAAAAGGAGGAGAAAAAAAAGAAGGGGAGACCTTGGTATTTCTCTCACTCTCAAACACCTCTCCCCTCCCCCTCTTCACTGCATTCAAAGCTGCCATTCTCCGTGTCCTTCTTTTTTGAGGTAGATTTAGATTCCAAAGTGCGGCATTGTTTCCCGGGCCTGGGCGTTGGGAGGTTAATAACGTGTGGGTGTAGTTTCGATTAGTCAGGTAAGCCAGGTTTCTGTTAACGTGACTGCATAAGTCTGAGCCATATCGGGACAAACAATGATCTGTGGAATTCTCCGCATGCCTGTCATAGTCGCAGAGACAGCACTTTTAGAGAAAGCAAACAGCGCTGACCCCCCTCCTCCTCGTTCCAATCTGGTTTTTGCATTCGTGTTTGCCAGTCAAAGGTCAGATCTATCAGCATTCACAACCTGCCGGCATGCTCAATTTAAACCACGTAATTCCTTCCTCCCACTAACAAGGAGTTCTTCAGTAAATGCTGTGAAATTGTCTGTGTTTCAGATATATATTGTATAGCATTTTTGTGCATGCCAATGTAGATGTCTATGCACCTTCCTCAAGTTGGACCACTGCCTTTTATATTCATTTATGAAAATCAATTTACTAACGATTACACTAATTAAATGCCACACATTGAATGCAAGAAGGTCTGTTCTACCTTAGCCGTACATGTTGACAATGACATTGCCCTTCAGTTTTCTCTCTGCCACCGCCTGCTCTCCTCTGCTGTGAGCATGGATGTGTCACACTCTTCTCTCTCTCTCTCTCTCTCTCTCTCTCTCTGGGTAAGGTGGTCAGGATCTTGTGCTTTTTATTTTGTGCTCTCAGCCCAGTAAAGCTGCACTGTCTTGCTGTCACCAAAATGCAGCTGAAAGGCTTGTTATAGGCCAAGAAATAAATGGAATTTGGATCGCTGAAAAAATGCACCTATATTTGGCATAACAGATGTATGTTACGTGTATGCAGTAATTTTTCATAGGAGGAATAATTTCAGTGGGGGTGGGGAAGGGGGCTAACAATGTACCCAGTAATTATAAATCAGGTATATAACACCCAATAATTAATTTTCTTTTTAATTTTTTGGAAATAAATGTATAAGTATGTATATTAGTTTTTTTTTAATGTTGATTAATATTTAATATATGATGACTATCATGAAATTATCAGTACCTACAGTACTGTGCGAACGTTTTAGGCATCTAAGCAAATTTTTAAACATCTATGTGATTATATATATATATATATATATATATATATATATATATATATATATATACGTATATTTATATATATGTGTGTGTGTAAGCCTTATTAATTCATTTTATTTATCCATCCATCCATTTTATTTACATTTTGTTTATTCAAATAACACTTTTCTCAGCAAATAAACACATACTACACAAATAAATAGATTTTGAAAATGTGTCTTGGGTGCCTAAGACGTTTGTACAGTACTGTACATCTTGGCAGTATCAACTCTACTATGACAGTAACTCTGTTAGACCAACCATGAAATGTATTGTATATTGTTGCTGTCCAATGAAAATATCTCCAAAGCCAATATTAAGAGATTTTATAATTTTCTATTGGTTCATTTATCATGAAATTTTCACACAATGCAAAAGGTACCTGCTCTACTCTAATGATGTAAAAAAAAACAGAATTAAAAATTGAGATATTGTGTTTTGGATAGCAACATTATTTAGGTTGGAATTCTTGTTAGATTAGACTTTTACATTTTTTCATACTTCCGAAAGCTGTTTAATAAATGTCTTACCTATGTATGGTCCTGTTTAACCCCTCCAATGTTCAATGCCCTTGTCAAGCATCCAAACCCAGAGATCACGTTCTGACTTTATTGGCCAAGTATATTTGCACATAACTGCCATAAATGCCATGTGTTTGAAGGAAACAACATTGCCTATAATGATCTATCTCAGTCTGTCCTGTACAGAGAAGGACAACAGTAAAGATTCACTTTCTCAGGAAACAAAAACTTATGAGTGCATTTCTGTCACATGATGAACTAATTATTACTCATCTTGCTCGTATCTTTACCCTGGTTAAGCATTAGCATGCTGAACAATACAACTTCATGAGAAAGACCTGTGAAAACCCCACATTCACCCATTCAGCCGTTAGTGCTTCCTTTCATTAGCGTGTTCTGAGAGTTTCACGGCCAAATTTCCATTAATCAGGCATTGATTGCAGAGAAAAGGTTCATTTTCCATTTTGCCCTTTTGCATGACTCTAAAGACATGTGTGATTAGCCTCTCAGCTCAGTTCCTACAACCCACACTAAAAATCACTTCAGTACATCAAAATGTTAATTAGCAATGCCAGAGTGCACTAAGACACCTTCCAGTGTTACCACTTTGCTACATCTTGATGCTTTCATGGGAAAAATATTTAGCCCTTACCCAACACATAGTTAATGTCAATAACATTTACAGCTAATAGGTAGCATGAATGAACAGCCACACAATCACATTTCTCAACGAGTCTGTTCCTCCCATCGACAATCATTAATGAAGCATAAAAAGACAGAGAGCCCAGAATGTGAATAAAGCAATCTGAGTCTGCCCATTGTCCCATAACACAAAACCCTTCCAGACACAAGTCCCCTTTGCTCTCTCTCTCTCTCTCTCTCTCCCCCTTTCTCTCTCCACCTAACTCTCAGTGGCAGTGATTGAATCGCCCTGTCCTTTGCTGTGAGGGCCTACCTTGTTTAATCCTTTACGTGGCGGGTCACTCTGTGAGCGGATGCTGTGTAAACACTGCGGGCCCTTGATGTGGGGGCTCAGGGGGAAGAGCGCAGAGGCCGGGGGTTATGGAGTCTCCCAGCCCTTGGGAACAATGGGCCTTTAGAATGTAAGGGCACTGGTGCGCTGACCCCTAGCAAATAAGAATCATGTTCTGGCATTCCAGCCTTGATTGGCACTTTGAGGCTGAAAAAAATCTCAAAGGAACACAGGAAATGCTACTTTTGTAATTGGTTATATATTAGCACTGCATTTTCTCTTTGGAAAGGATGAGAAATTCCTTTGGCGACACTTAGAAAAAGACAGGCATGCCACCGCATGGGCTGAGGTTAGCCAGGAACGAGCGCTGCAGTTAACAGGTAAAACCTGCGGAGGCCATGGAGAGGGGATCGCTTCTTTAATATCTCTTTCCCTCTCTGCTTCTCTTTTATCTAACTGTTTCTCTACCCCTTTTCTGTTGACAGCACACAAAGACCTCCATTAGCACACATACGCGAGAGTTACAGACACTTTTAGTTCGATTTAGCCTCAGAGGTGCCCTGTATCTATGTAGCTGTAAAGAGGTGTGCTAACTGTGTAATAGAGTCTTTGAATGGGCTGACTGAGCTAGGGATGGGCAGTCACACTGGTTTTCTTTTCCATCTTGTAACATGTGCAGTGTATGGATCATTCTAACACACTAATTCAAAGTTACAGTTCAAAACACATTTTGGACTTTTAAATGACTTGGATTAAGGATAAAATCTTTTTGTTTTGAGTGACTCTCTATCTTAGTTGTGATTTTGTGAAAGAATTATTGAACATTCTATTTTGTCACTAAAAACAAATCACAATGCTAGTGAATCTTTACCAACTGTTTTGGTAGTGACTGTTTCAGTAGTGACAATTTTAGCCAATTTTGAGCATTTTTAGAGGGATGCAGTCTTACTTCCTGCTCTAAAAAGGACTTTAACAAGCGCCTTAACAAGCCAAAGTTTAATTACACATGTTTATAACCTAAGAATAGCTCCATTATTTTGCATTGAAGTCCCTGTAGTTACTGAATATTAAGCCTGTGTGTGAAATAAACCTGACATGTTAAGGGATTAAACTGTTTTTGGTAATTATTTGAAAATGTGGGACAGCATTTTTTTTTTTTATTAAAGATTAAAAAAAAAATAACTCAATAAATATATCTAAATCTTTCAACTTCACTTGAAAAGAAACAAAAAAGCATAAAAATAGTATCTAAAAAATATTGAAAAATAGGGTTTAGGGTTTGGGAGAGCCACTTTCCAATAAAAAGTAATGCTGTAAGTGATGTTTAGCTAAATAGTTTTCTTCTTTTATTGTAATGATGTCAATAGAATGATTCAAATACTAATACTTTTAAAAGTCTTTGTGTGTATAAATATGTGAAAGGAAAATTCCGTAGTCAACATCATGCTCATTTTATAAATTTGGCATGAGACTTTTACAGGGTGAACTTCACATGTGAAATGTTAAAAGCTGAGACTGAAAATATTGAGGTATAAACATACTAGATGTTTTGTTACATCTCAGCACTGGCAGACAATTTCTAAAGACTAAGGAGAAATATTACCTCATGAAGAGGACAATCACTGCCCCTCACTCAATATTACACCTGTTAGCTCTTGCATTAGCCCATCTACTCATTTAATCCACATTGGATTACTAAGGTGGTTTATTTTTAATTTAAAAACATGATTTTAAATATAATCTTCCATCTACTGCTAAATATTTCTCAGATCTAGACATTTTTTTAGGTTGAGTATGTGTAGCCCTGATGGTTTTTTATTTAGATGTATTTAATTCAATTTATTTAAATTAAATTACCTAACAGGACTTTCTACTCAGAACCAAATGGTTCTCAATGGCTGCTATTCAAAATGCAAACATTATCTAAAGAAATGAACAGAGTGCTCTTTTTTTTGCTTCCATATCAGATCTAAATTCTTTCCATAGGATAATGTCTTCTTCTCCAGCCTGCTAAATGCCACCTTTTTGACTGTGCTGCTCCACAGAGGACACTATGAGTGTCAACCTTTTTAACAAATTAGTCAGATGTACATTGCAAAAATGCAAACATCTGCACGTGTTACCTAATATGTTAAAATCTGAATATTGGACACACATTGTCACCTATTTTTTACTACACCCTAACAGAGCAAATTTCTCTATGGAAAAAGTGAATGAGGCCTGTGATAAACAAAAATGTTTCAAACCAAATATGTTTCCCTATGCATACATCTTTCCTATGAATATCACTGTATCCTCTGAATGATGAGGTCATTGAGTAGTCAAAAGACGAATACTGTTACATGCATGCTGCACTGCTGCATGCTGAGCAGACATCAGAAGACTGGCAACCTCACTAACATACCCCATGCAAATCAGCAGGCTTTGCTAAATATGGTGAAGTTGAAAATGGTGACCAGCCTTGCATATCTGTATATCATCGTCTTTGGGATGTCCTTTATGAAAAGGAATGTATATATAAAACAGGAAACAGGAATATTTTAAATAATAATTCATTATAGTTAAATGAATAAAGAATAATTAAAATAGTATGTAAAACAAATGATCATTTTCTAAAACATTTTTAATTATGAATTGCAAGTATTATTGTTTTTAAGCATAGCATTGAGAATGAATATACAAGCACTTTTTCAGAAACACCAACAAAGCCTGTAAAATGCTATCTGAGCCAATAAAGACATGAACCCAGAACTATCAATAGAGTCAAGCTTCTTCTATTGCTTTTCTGTTGCTATCAATAGCTTGTGAAATGAAAAGGCCTTTTTTCCATTTTTTTATTACATTTTAATTTGGGAACAGTTTATGAACATTTCATCTGAAAGGAGCTTGATTACCGTGGAGATATGAGTACTCCTGAGGTAAAGCGTTCTGCACTTTAATCATTGCTCCATTTCAAATGCAATGGGCTGTAGTACTGAGCAAACAATATACTAATGTGTCACCGTCCAATTACCTATAGAATATATTGTATAGCTGCTAATGTCAGGGATCTGTATTTACATCGCTTGACCCATGCATCATCATGCATCATTATATTAAAAGCAGATAGCCAACTTTAACCATCCATCTGAATACACTAAGCATTAGTGGCTAAGCATTGTGCAATTTCATAAATGAGATTTTTTATGAGAGCACAGAAAAACACGTAAGTCTCTAATATAAGACATTCTACAATATCTGGCACTGTTTTTGTACCTTGAATCAGGTGAATCCACCAAATCATGGTCTCAGACTTTGCTCAGTCTTCATTATTTTCACTCTGTCTTGTCTCAGTCTGGGGGAAAGGAGGACTTGTAAATTGTTCTCAAGACCAGCTGAGAGCAAGCCCTCCTTACCTGCACTCATTACTGAACCTTTTTAACACTATCATTGTTGAATATCAACAACACATTCAAACAGAATAAAGTTAAATTTGGACTCAGATTGGCTAACGGAAAAACTAGTAAACCAATTAAGTCATTAAGGTTTTATGCTTCTACTCTTAGTCTCTTCTGTTGTACAGCAGTTTGGGCAATGCCTGCTGATTTAAATGATACTCAAAAATTATACTTTATTTTGAACAGGCAATGTTTAAAAGGAGAAGAAGGAACAGAGAAATATCTTTTTAACCTTACCTAATTGCTCCAACACTGGCTGATGGTACTAATTATTGCTATCAATGTGTAATGAATGTTAAACTACACTGATCAGGTATAACATTATGACCACCTCCTTGTTTCTACACTCATTGTCCATTTTATCAGCTCCACTTACTCTATAGGTGCACTTTGTAGTTCTACAGTTACAGACTGCAGTCCATCTGTTTCTCTGCTTACTTTATTAGCTCCCTTTTACCCTGTTCTTCAGTGGTCAGGACCCCCATGGACCCTCACAGAGCAGGTACTATTTGGGTGGTGGATCATTCTCAGTACTGCTGTAACATTATGTATGTTGTTATATTCAAAATAATACGAATAATAATGGTCTTGATTCAGATTCCACCTGACCCAGGGCCATGTTACAGAAACTTCTTAACTCTAAAATCTTATCTGTTTAGTTACCATGACAACTGAATTTAGGACAGAGGCTGTTACAGAACAACAGTTCTCAAGATATAATCTGATCCTAACTCCAGATAAGAAAACGATATTACAGAAACATCCCAACTAGACAAAATGTCCTACTGTCCTGAATGTAAGAAAACCCAAGAGGTGTCTTAACTGTCTGTTTCTATTGTTTATGCAGTGCAGGCAGTCACCATAACTGGAATATAGCACATTTATCTATATTGAAAATGCTTTAACTGATGAGTTTGTAGTCTAACCGTGCTTTAAAAATCTCATACACTAAAGACACGATCTCCATCATCCCCTCTTACCATCTTTGTGTGTTAATGTTGATGAAATCTCGATAGATTATATACTACAGTGATGGTGATAAATAATGAGGAGACAGAGCTGAACGTGTTGCTATTTATTAAGGGGGATAACGTTAGCACACTTGGCTAAAGCATTTAAGAAACTGAAACCGGAAAGTGACGACACTCTGATCAATAGCTTAATGCGCTGTCACGATATTCTTCCAGTTTATTGTGCTTTATTGTGCTTTAGTTCTGTTTGACTTTTTTAAACCAGTAACGGTAGCTAACTATCTGTCTAGATAACTTGATAATTTGCTTACGTGTTTATGTTTCAGCTGGTTGCTAGGTAACAGGCATGAAAGTTGACTATCCACTCAAATCGAGCAGGTTAACATTTACAACCTAGGAATAGCTCCATTAGGAAGTTTCTGTAACACCTGTATTGCCTCTGATATTTTAAACTACCACACTAATATCCAGTGCAATCATTGTGTTTAATAATTACAGCTGTTGTTAATCATAAAAGACAACCAACAAAACACCAATAGCAACCCAGAGCATCTTATTAAAGCTTCCAGCATGGGATTCAAGCTGAAATCACATCTGTGCTATGTGGTGTCTGGGGCCAGGGATGGAGAACACAATTTGCCACTTTTTGCATTGAGAAGGAAGGACTGCAGTGTCCCTCTCTCCCCCACTGTTAAGCAATGTGACAGCCAATCAGTCAACTTCTTAATCACATGGCACTCAGAGTTGGATGCATATGTTCCCCTCTGAGCTCACTGAGGCAATCAGCAATGCTATGTGGCCGGCAGCACAGAGGATCCGTGCACAAGCCAGTGCTGCTCACATTAGAGGGAGACCTACTACAATGGGAGCTGGAAAGGACTAAATTGACAGGAAAATCAGAAAAATGCATTTATTCCCAGAGTGGTTTCACCCTCATACAAGATTCTGTTAAATGTAGATAAGAAAACCTGGAAAGCAAAGCCTGACCAACAACAGTAACACCATCATTAACAGAAGCAATGTGAAACTATCTCATGCATCCACAAACACATGCTCGGACACACCCTCACTTGCTCCTTGGTATGCGACCTAGGGGAAACTACAAAAGCAGGCCCATCTTCTCGTAAATTAAACAAAAGTTGTCACATTCCCACTGTCTCGGCCCATTAAATCCTTAACAAGGCATGGGAACCAACTTGGAAAGGACCAACTGCAGTCCTACCCTCCCTCTCCTCATGACCCCCACCTCATCCAGCCTTCAGGGCCGTCCAGCCTGAACCAGACAGGGAAGTGACTGCCTGACGGCATCACCTGGTCTATGGCCCTGACAATGAGTTACAACACTCCTGTGCACGCTGTCAGGGGAGGCCATGGAATGGGTAGAATGAGGTGAAGCTAGTGTAAAACATGGAAAATCAGGTCAAGAATTCTACCCCTACACTCTGTTTTCTTTCAGAAATTCAATCAAGTTAAAATGTGACAGCCAGACAACCTCATCCAGTGTAACAACTCTGGGCAGCACCAGGAGTAATAGGAAAGGCTGTTAACTAGTAAGGCTAGTTAACCAACCAATTCCAAAGTCTGGGTGTACACTGTCCCCCTAAATATGACTGTTATTTAAATGACATAGTTGAAAGTAGTTGAAATGTCAATATTGCTACATATGCAGTACATGCAAGCTAAAACTCCTAGTCATGTTGCAATATGAGTAGCTGATATTGGTATTTAAAAGTATTCATTTTAGTTTTACTTTTATTTTTAAACAATAGACATTACATTTATTTCCTGCTATGCTTACAAGTATTTTTCTAGTTTTCCAAAAAATACATTTAGATATGAAAATAAAATGTTATCTGCTTACACACACACATTGTCTACACTGATTGTCCTTCTGGGGGGTGTGCGGGAGCTGGAGCCTATCCTAGAGGTCATTGGGCTGAAGGCAGGAAACACCCTAGACAGGTCGCCTGTCCATTGCAGGTTATCTAAATAAGTTTGTCTATTTAAAACAAAACATAGCCTTTGGATGATGTTAGGATTAAAGTGGTTATTGCACTGTGAATACACACTCCACAGGAAGGGTTTTACCAACAAGACCATTAAAATCTCACTGTTTCATTGTTTAACCATGAAAACACTATGCACTTTATGTTAATATGAAGTGTTTTTTGCTGCTCACTTTTACTACAAAATGTAGCATAAATCCAGCTGTGAGTAATATATTAGGAAATCCTTCTGCAATGTCCCTAAGAATGAACATGTACAAACATGAACAATATAATGAATTCAAGTATTACAGATAAGATTTTTGGTGCTGAGTACAAAGAAAACCCGTTTTTCAGGGTAAAAAACATTTTAGGAATGGGCCTCAGAGCTGCTTGCACAGAGAGATCTCAGAAAACATGGACCATTTGTGTGAATGCTATCATTAGTATAAAGGAAGTAGACTATAAGTATAGAACATATGTAGGATATTCTATAAACATACCTTTTTTGGGCATGCCACCACCCACAAAATGACACATGACCTCAGAGGTCTATAGGCACATTACTGAGAGAGGTGCATTACAAACACTGAGAGGTCTGAGTGGGCGCCATTCAGGTATGAACTTTAATCATAGGCTGTTTGACTTGTCCTAATTGATGGGTGCTAAGCAGGATGGGAAAGCTCAAAAGATCACTAGCAACAAGATGAATGAGACTTAAAAATACTTTTCACACTAGCCTCAAACCAGAACTTTCTAAGCAACAAGACAAATGTGCATTGTTCTCTTCAAATTTAGGATGGGCTTGGCACATTTGATCCAATGTTTCTTGATCAACTTGGCTGATGTCTTAAGGATTTAACTTAGATTAGTCACAGCTGATTCTCTCCTTTGTCAGACTATACTGGGAGGTGCAGAGCATGATGCTTGAAGCTTTCGCTCACGTATTTATTATAGCTTTAACATGATTTAAAGCCACCACCCCTGCTTCAGGTTCATCCCTGGCATTCCCAAGGCTGAGGCAGAAAAAGTGTCCATTTCTCCTCAGAGTTATGGTCTCTTTATGGGGCCGTGAGTGAACTCTGACATCCTGGGAGAGCTTTTAAAATGCCTTTGTAATCCCTTGTTTGAGCTGCCTGGAAACGTCTTGTCAATGCCTATCAGTGTGCAATGACTGATAGCTCATGTGGTGGGTCTAAGTCACTCAAACCCCCCTTCACAAAAACCAGACAGGCAGTATAATGGTAAAGTGCGATTTTGAAGGACTGTAAAATTAATTTGTCAGAGGTAGGCCGCACAATATCTCAGATGAATGTTAAAGGAATCCGCTTTTTAAAACAAACCACGTTGCTATCAAATCTCTGGGCACGAGAAACTGGAAAAGACCTGCTAAAGCATTGCTGATGGAAGACAGAGCAAGCTCTCCACAGTCCACCACCATGCCTGCTCCTAAGTGCCTTTACTCGACCCTTATGTTCATCTTTGAAGGAAATGCCAAGGAATGTATGAGTTGTGAGGGGGGAGGAAAGAAATGAGATAACTGGGGATGTGAATCGACACGTCCTGTTTACACCACAATAAGAGTGTGAATCCTGAGCAGTTCAAGCCTCTCAGGCATTCTAATCTGCACTGCAACTGGGTTGGAGATGTGTGGGCTGTGCTGGAGGGAAAAAAATGTGAACACAATAGAAAGAAAATGTGTTTACGTAACTGCGGGGTCATGAAGAAGAGCGGAAAGTTCTAATGTTAAAAAATGGCAATGCATTTGAGATCGCAATTTCCTCAGTGATAAAAAAAATGAGGGAAATGGATAAAACATTTATTTTATGTATAAAGGAGTTTGTAGTGAGATAAAGAAGGGATTTCGAAGAATAAACCCAAAGATGGATGAGTCAAGCAATAACCATCCCTACTATTTAACACACCAGTTAAAATTCACTGTTTTAGCTACTGTTAACTGAAGTCTGCCAGACACCATTTCATCTGTTCATGTGAGAGATGCAGTCTATGACATAACAGTAAGTTTCAGCTGTGTTAACCCATCCTGTATACAACATCGCCTCCATCTGTCAGTACTCCATAATGCAATAGCCTACAAACAAGCATGCAAATGAAAGAAGGTTTCATAAGGTTTCCCATTTTCATCAAACAAGATGGTGCTTAATAAGCACTCACTAATTGGTGCTTTAAACCTATTAGTATTCTCATATACAATGAGAAACAAAAATGTTGGGACAGTGAGGTCAATTGGGTTTTATTTGTTAAATATGTGTTAATTTAAAGCACAGAATGTCTATACCTATATAATAATCTATACTGTTTTTCTGCCACTTGTTGTGCCAACTCCACTAATTGCAGCTGAACATAAGTACTGGGACAATCAAATGACATTTGATTGATTGCTCAGGTATTCCATGTTCACATAAAAGGGCTGTGAATGTTTAATGTAATCATTGGAGATTGTCTTGTTTTGATGTGAATAATGACTGGAACCATTGCAGAGTATGGAGTATGAAACAGTAGCGGAATTACTGGAAGGACAGATGTGGTCAATTGCACTAGAGGCCATGATGCACAAGGGCCAGAGAGAAACCCTTATAATCTTTACTGGACCACTCATACAGATACTGACACAGCTGGACACCCATGAATCACAGATGGATCCAGTTTCATAACAACATACCTCATCAGTTCACTTTCATCAAAACTACACAGGCATCACTGACAACCTTTTTATCTTTATTAGACTAACAACCATTTTGGTAAATGTTAGATGCTGGTGGGTGGAGTTGTATGCCTTAGTTGGTTGTGAGTTAGCATTGCTGGGGATCTATCTCACAGTCTGTCTGCATCTTTTAACTTGAATACTTTGCTGTGTTCAAGCAGGCAGGTAAAATAATATTAGCCAATAATAACCTACAACCATATACCTTATCTACCACCACCCCCATCTATCATCAACACTTAGCCATCTCAGAGATCTTCTCTGATACAATGTTTCACTTGAAAATACATCACTGTATGGAGGGAAAATGCACTGCAATTTCTGTTTCACATTTTAAAAGGAAAAACAGGAAAAGCATTTATTACTTACTCTTATGCCTGACACGTCTGAGGAGCTTGGTTTCCTTCCCAGCTTTGTCCTTCCTAATCCAAAGCCTGTCACTATTAGAGTATCACAATGGTGAGGAATTTAATGCCTGGTTTTGTTTAACATTGTCACACGTCATCTTGTGGTGATGATTGAGTACATTTGTTTTTTTTAACATCGAATTCCTCATCGTCTCGATAGTCTCAGTCATGGCCACATAGAATTTTGAAACCACGGATCGTCTCCTCTCTGTTTGTGCATGCCTGCTTATGAAATGATCGACCTCTACATCTTGCTTTTATGCCAGGGAATTAAGTAAAGGCATATTTTGAGAATAAAAATATTGGCATGATGTAAAATGAGTTATAACTGTTACACAGTAATGTGCAAAAAACAGAGACTTATGTGATAAAACTTGTTTACTTGCAATTTGTTATGTAAGTAAAGAAGCAAATATTGTTCTCTAAGGATAAAACTGAAAAAAAAAATGTTTTTTTTTTTTTTTTTTGGTTTTTTTTTGAGATTTAAATATTTTGATGGAAGATTAAAGGGAAACAAGAATTTGGTCCTTTAAACTGGTCACAAGATGGCCTAGGGGAAATCAATAACAGGCTACTTAAGCTGCTGGGTTGAAAAGCCTTTGATGCCTAAGAGTATTTCTTTATCTGTGGAATGTGATGATTTTTATGAAAAAGTATTTTTTAAAGCCTTGTGCTCTCTGATTGGTAACATTTGTGCCTGTGTGGGAAGTGTAGAATGGTAGCTGTTGTTAAAAGCTAACTAGTTGAAAGCTAATGGTTGTTTTGGCCACAGTCCTGTACTGATTTTTCTCTCAAAACATATGAAGCAAAATCCTAACTCACTCAAATCTTTAAATGTAGGTCAAGTTAGGTCACTATTAGCTGCATGCATAAGCCAACCAATGTACTTATTTTGATCCCAACCTGACCATAAATATCAGTTATCGAAGAGACAGCTGTTGGACAGCAGGCAACATGTTATCAAAGGTTTACAAGGCAAGGTGCTGTAATAATAAATCCTCACAGTAGTATTTATATGCACATAAAACTACAACAGAATCGAATGTTTTTGTCCAACTGCACTGGAAATTTGGAAATTTGTCATAGAAAGCAATGAAAAACAACATAAAATGTAGAACATGAGTTCTTTCATGCTAAAAATGTAAGAATGATTCAGGAGATTAAAGGCAGTGGAAATATTTTTTTTTCTTCCTTAACAATTGTTCAGAAAGTAGCAGCTCAAACCCATTGAGAAAAGGATTTCATGGATTATGCATTATGGATTATGTATGTCTTCCTACATTCAGCAGCCCTGTACAACATATCTACATATGTCTGCTTGCCAGCCTTTCTGACCATCCTGGCAATTTATCTCTGGCAGTTAAGAAACTAAGCTGTATACACACACACACACACACACACACACACACACACACACACCCCACACACACACACACACACACATATATTTTCCAAGCCACTTATCCTTCTGGGTCGCAGGGGGAGCTGTAGCCTATCCCAGCAGTCATTGGGCAGAAGGCAGGATACACCCTGGACAGGTCACTAAGCTATGCATTGAAAACTAAAACAGTTTGCTAATGCTGGCTTTTTTGAAGAATATTTATGCAAAATGTTGTTTTATAAGATTGAATGCTGGTTGGGGCTTCCACTATGGTGTTTCAGCTCCTTTGTTTTCTCTGTTTTATAAGGGAAAACTATACCTGCTCCAACTTTGAAGACTGGAAACATATTCAAAACAACGGTGCCTTTCCATCACTTGATCACCACAGAATAGAATAATTAGAACCATATGGCAAATCTCTAACTAGAGTTGGAAGGTGTTCTAGCTTTATGTTGTAATAGATTAATATTGGTGCTCAGTTAATTTATATGCAGTTGTAGAAGTAGCACAGCAATAGCCACTGTGAACATAGTGTTTTGAATAGGTATATAAATCTCATCCTTAGCTGGTTTGAAAAGATGTCTGTCAATCACATATCCACAAGGTGGCAGCACAGACACATGGGAGTTTGCTTAGCAGGATCCTGCTTCAGAATATTTTCAGTGAGCATGAGCCAGTTACCAGTTAATTAGATACACTAGGTATTTTGTAAAGTATGTCTAACATATAGGTGTACTTTACAGATATAGTGCATCTGCTGGTGCACAGTATATCAGCCACCCTATATTGTGTTCATCAACTGAAAATGACCACCATGAGACCACTGTCCAAATATTATTTAGGTGGTGGATCATTCTCAGAACAAATACCAGCATGGTAGTGCGTGTTGAAGCAGTACAGCATAGTATCAGGCACAGCAGCAACATTGGTGAAGAGGTATGTTGAGAATAGTCCGCCAGCCAACAATGTCCTGCCAAGAGCAGCTCTTTGGCCAGAAACTGACCCCTGATGAAAGGTTGGAGGATGACTAACATAAATCTCGCTTAGACAAAAATATAACGTTGCACCAGGTGGACCAACACGGCACACTGTAATAGTGAGTGTACACAGTATTTAAAAAATCCATCAACATTGCTGTACCTACTGCCAGCTACTACCATGCCAGTATCACTGCTGTGTTGAGAATAGAAATAATGTCTGGTCAGTGGTGGCCCTAGTGGTCTCTTTCCATTGGTGGTAGAGGGAGCCTGCTAAATTGTGCAACAACAAATGGTCTACAGGCTATAATTGTGTAAGGTGCACCTTCTATATTGGTGTACTTAATGCAATTACATCTTCTGGTGAATATTTTCATCTTCTGATTTTAATCATTTTAATATTGAATATTACAATGTTGAAATATTTCTGTTTTTCTCTTAACCAAGCTGTTTTTGTTTAAGACCAACACTAGCAAAAAGCATTCTATGTAATGTAAACAAAGCGATCTCTGGTTTGTAACAAAAATGGAACCCTTTTTGGTGGTATATAGAACCTTTTTGAAAACCATCTACAGCACATTCTCCATCAATATAAAGGAAGCTTTTCAGATGCAGAGAATCATTTAATCAAGCAAAGGTCTTTGAGCATTCATGGTTCTATGTGGAACCATTATTTTTATTACAGAAACTTTGAAGAACCATCTTTGCTGTATTGCTTTTGTAGCAAATCATGAAGCATACTATGTAGTCAGTCAATATTATAGAAAATTGCATCTGGCTTTACCTGGTAGATTAATGGTCTCAAGAAGACCTAAAAGAACAGTAAGTATACACACACACACACACACACACATTTTCTAAGCCACTTCTCCCTCACGGTCGCAGGGGTGCTGGAGCCTATCCCAGCGGTCATTGGGCAGTAAGTATAGACAACAGTAAACAATACAGTCAGTAGATGACAATTCTACAGTTCATCACATCAGTGCTCAAAGTGAAAAGAGCAATCTAAAATATAAAGGATCTGCTCTACATGCTAATGTGTTTCCATTTTTGAGATAATCAGCTCTTTCACACTCCACTGCCTGTAGCATTAATGTTCAGTGCTAAGAGAACACAAGTCTGCTTTACAGACGTTTTCCATCTGTCACAACCACAGCCCTCCAGGAAAATGAGTCACACAGAGACTATTTGCCAAATCACTTCAGAGCTAACCACAGAGAAGCAACCAGAACTGAATTATAGCCAAAGATACGATGGAGTGATTTCCGCTATGTTACGTTAGCACCAAGCTATCAGGTGGTGTACATTCACTTTCCCAAACTGGGCTTAACACCACTTACAGCAGCTGTGGCTTAAATATAGACATTTAAAGCTTGTAGGATATTTAAGTAGCACAGTAAATTTTGCAGTTTCAAGCTTACCTTTATTGGAGGTGCTGGTTTCCTCTCTTTCAGTGAATCACACAAAACTTACCTTGGCTGCTGAAAGCTTAAATCATATGTAATTTCACACACCATCAGTTAGCCTACAGAAAGAGGAATGCATTTTATGCTGGAAAAATATGCATATATTCTTCCACTATTTGCTAAATGTAAGGACAATGACCATTTGGGAGCATAAACACAAAATGTTTATGTCCCCTTTTCTGTGATTCTGCATTAGTCATTTTAAAAAGTAAGATTATATTTGAAGTATTTCCTTTTTATTTTCCAAACTACAAATACCAAACTCTGCTACTCCAATATTTCATGACATTTATTAAACAGATGTACACATAGCACACATAAAGTGCAGACACACACCTACATTTTCATTCCCAAAACAATGCATTTTTCCTTTTTGCCATGTGTTAAAGTAATTTTGTTAAGTTGTCTTGCCAAAGTCAACTTGCTGTTCTTTGTCTTTGCAGTTTTGGAGCTAGAGTTTTGCAGGATTGTAGCACCTTATGATGGCTGGGAAATAGCCAGATGCACGCAGAGCAGACTAAAGTAGAAAGTGTTTAATAAGGGAGAATCCAAGATCAACAGGTGAGGGTCTCTACACGAAAGAGCAAATAGAGTGCAAAGGCTAAAGTCATAAACGAGAGGAAAAGCAGAAACACAAACTGGAAAGTCAGCACACGAAAACAAAGGCTCACTAATGCACAGAAACGGATACAATGCTTTGCAAAGATACAACTGATGCATACAGACATATATAGTCCATACAACACATCAGAAATCAATAATCTGACGAACAAGAATGCTGATAGGTGGATTGCTGAAAGTTTGTGTGCATTCTGGGAGTTGTGCTGAACGGAGTGAGGAGTGTCTATCTCCGCTATGGAAGGCATGACACGCCTATATAGAAATAGTATGCTTGTGCTTTTTGGACCAATCACACATACAGTTTTTGCACAGCATTTATTCAGACAAATTATATTCCTTATAAGAAATGAATGTTGAGAAAACTCAAATCTACCTGGAGGTTTCATTCTCTGAAGGTTCTGTAATAGAAGAAAATATAAATGCACCTAAAATGTTTATTTTAGTGCAGTAGACGTGTGATGAAAGATCTTACTTTAGAGCCTTCCACCCATACAGCTCAATCATATTACACTTAATAGAGAAAATATTGAATCCAAATGTTAGAGTCGATGAGTGGGTGTAGTGTAGTGGGATATGCAGCCTATGTTAGGACAGAAACATTAGAAATGTCTGGTGTTGTTTTAGAATGATCACAGTCAGTCCAACCAAAGCACCACAATATGTTTTTTGAATGTGTTATAGGAGACTCTCTTTATTCTGTAACTTGTACTATTTCCCCACATACACATTATACTGCAGGAATCTCTGGCTTCCATTCTGGAGAATTACAGTCTTAAAATCATACTGATTTTGTCAGAAATATATGAGTAGTGAAATTCAGTACATCCAAGGCACAACAAATTCTCAGTATGGGACTCATTTCCACTCATTCACTAATCTGTTTTGTAGTTGATCTAAGCCTAGAAAACATAAGTGTCAGCAGTAGACTATTTCCTTAATGGGGTGATATACTGGGCAGCATATAAGGTGGTCTATGTTTACCTTGTGCTCTCAGCAGTTTCTGGGAAGGACAAGCACTCTCCAGGAAAACGCTGTTGCCAATAACACTTGTATGTGGAATCAGCCACAATGTTTGGTTTGTCTTCCTGCAACCACAACGTTCATTGTCTCCAGTGCATCTTTAGCATTTGCATTTGACACGGACCTGTTTGTTGAAGGTCAAAGGTATATTTTAACATTTCAACTCAGTACAATACTCTCAAGAAGTAAAGCTGCCAAAGTGAGTTTTTCAACCTAATCTCTGTGGTCCGCTTATTCAGTGAACAGGTGCTTAGCGTGGACAATAATTTAGATGATTTTCCCTGTACTTCCCTGTAGAAGAATATATATACCGTATATCCATTAACTTAAAACATACTATTAATTGGCTTTTATTATAAGTTTTTATTCTCAATGTTTTGTTTTTTTACTAAACACAGGAAAAAACATTCTAAATATTCTAAATTGGTGCCCAAACTAAGCTATTTTGGAGCATTTGGAGGGCCAAAAAGACAAAGCAAGAATACAGTGAGTTTTTAAAATGAGTTTTTAAAATGTAAAGTGGTAGGCAAAAGTTTGGGTCCTGGTCAAATTACATGTTTTGTTGATTTGCTAAGTGAAAAATGTTAATTTATCCTGTACTTAGAATGCACATTTTAATGCTGGGGTGGCAAATATGACGATATTCTATCATTATTGTGATAAATTATGTCATAGTATGAGTGTATCTTGGATATCGCCAGTAATTTACACTGAGTAACAACATGTTTCATTACAAAATGAGCATATTTAGTCCTATTTAATTGGATTTAGTGCAGTGGTGAACATTTGAACATTTCTATAGGTTATATATGGGATAAAAAATATACTTGTTTTCTCATGGGGGTGGAGTTAGCGAGCCAAATCGAACATTGTTCCAAATCACAAAAAACACATTATTTAGTTTTACATTTTGTGTGGATGTAGTTGTTTTTGGTAATGGGGAAAGGGGTGCCTCCCATTTAAAATGAGTTTCTTCACATTTGCCATGATTCATTAAAGCCCTGTGTCAGTTTGCATGAGTCACACATCATTCTCTGCACTTAAGTGTTTGAGCATTGGAAAGAATGTCTAGAAAGAGAGAGGCGATTGAATTCCCTCTTTGTCAGTGCTGGCCTGTATAGCCAGTGAACCTTCTGTGCTAGCCTTGTAAAGTCAGCTCAGAAGAAGTCTGTTACATGCATTAGCATTTGTCATACCTAGCAAGAGAGCAAAGGAATGAGATGAAGTTTGGTTAAGCTATTAATTCAAAAAAACTGTCCATCGTAGGGCCATGGTCAGACATTCAGAGACCAGGCTGTTCTTAGATGGGCTAATGTGCCCAAAAGGAAGAAATCAGATGCAAAAATATATAAGTTGATGTTTTCTGTCCACAAGAGAGGTGATCACACAGCTCTACCTACCCTGAACAAGGAAGGCTTTGGAAAAGTACTGAAGGATTTTTGGACACATGCCTGTCTAAACTTACAATAGCAAAAATAGGACCCTTACATTTTTTGTGAGTGTTGATTCAACATATATAGCACCAGTTTTATTTACTGTGGTTGTGCAAAGTCAAATGTTTTGCTCGTTACATTTCTGAAGAGCAGCATGTTGTGTTTGTTTGTGTTCAAAGGAGGAGTGGGGCAATATCAGCTTTTTTCTTTGTTTTGTTTTTTTTAGCTGGTGATGTATGGCAGAATATCAGTAGTGAGCAGTGACCAGGAGCTAGACCTTCACGGCATAAATATTAAAACTGGTCAAAACAAAAAAAGGAAAACATCTCTATTATAATGCTAACTTCATGTGCCCCTATGGAATTTGGCAGTATGTAGGCACTAAGCTAACGGCAATTTACTACATTATCATTCTTTGGCATGTCTAGATTAAATATGAACATTTGAAGCTTTCCATGTTTTACTTGAAACTTGTAAAAGACATTTATATATATTTTTTACCTTGTAGCAGTTTTAGAGTAACTCAGTAAAGAGCCTGGCACAGAGCTTCTGCTCTTGTCTAACCTCTGACTCAAACCCATTGGCTGGGCTACCACATGTATTCACAGTCAGTGACGTATGTAAGACTTCCGGAAAACCTAGAATGATGTTTTTTCTTATAAAACTGGTCTCACCCTTTGTTGTTCAAAATGTGGGTGATTGACAAAACTGTCCTAAAAGTTCCTAATTAATTAGTGGATAATCTGACACATTAGGCCTTCAGTTCGGCTCAGCTTGTGGCGATTGTGCAATCCTGATAGAGCCGCAGACAGTTGGAATAAACGGTCACGCTCTGATCATCCCTTACTAGTAGGCATAGCTCAGGAGTCGCAACCGAAATGTTCAGAAGAGCCAATTTGGCCTCTCAATGAAAGTGATCCCATCTTTGGAGTCACATTTTATATCCTTTTCACCAGCCTGGCTGTAAATATGTTTCAATATGTGGTGATGTACTAGTTCAGGCTAAAAATCTAATATAAATGAAAACACAGACTTACTTTGCTCTGAATTAAGCTTTAGCTCATATATAGCCTCATTTCCTGCATGTCCACCAGGAAACTTTTCCTCAAAAGTGAAATAATTTATTGTAAAATGTCTCTCAACATTCGTTTTCATATGTGGCTGAACTCTTGTTTGAATTTTCCTGTTTCACCTTAAATGACGTCTGACACGGCAGAATGCACTGCTGCACCATTTAAGGCGGAACGGGAAAGTTGGCAAATGAGAAGCTGACTTCAGCTTCTTGACTTATTGGTGTTTGACAGTTTCTCATTGCAGATGAATGGTATCAGGAAACAGCTGGAGTGATTAAAAATGCAAATAAGTCTGTTTGTCTCTAAGTTGTCCATGTTCCTCTTAAATCTTTCTCTTTGCCTTTTTGTTAGCTACTAGCTAGGCGAGGTTGTCTGTGCTGCTATGGTGACCAGCAGTCTGCTCGTCATTTCAGGGTTAAAGCTTGGTGAATTAGCATTTATGCGTTAACTCCAGCGTTTAAAGACATTTATTGTGAGAACTGTGCGTTATAACAATCAGTATTTACATAAAAGGAGGAATATTTAATTTTACCTAAAAATCTGCTTCTGCTGTGGAGAGCCGCGTGTTGCCGACCCCTGACTTAGCTAAAGCGGAAACAACATTTTCGTAACAGACTTGCTAAGAGTACTGCACAGAGTCAGGGTCAGTGATAAGAATTTTGAGGCTAAAGTGTTGCTGAAGTTTAACAAAGGACTCTGAATGTAATGTCTGTTCATTTCTTGCTGACATGTTTAAATTGGAGCAGTTATATTTCAACAGTTGGCAATACTTTGCACAAAGTTGTTTGGTTTTCTATTCAGTTATTTTTGCTGATTTGTGTTAGGAAAAACATAGAATGAATGACTGCCTTGTTGGATATTATGCCTTTGTTTCTGTAAGTTTGAATGTTGGTTACACATAAACTCACTTTTTCATCATCCTTTTGTATATGTGCAGCTTTTCAATTGTATGTTTTTCTGGCACATGACTAAATGCAGTGTCTTGTTCACAGTTGTAGCTAAATTGTAGCTAATTACAAATTTTTCAGTAGCTATCCCAATCCTGTATATTCCATAAGTGCCCTTTTCACTTTATAGCTCTACAATAACAGTAACAGACTGTAGTCCATCCGTTTCTCTGTATACTTTGTTTGCCCCTTTTATGCTACCCTTAAATGTTCCACAGGACCCCCACAGGACCACCAAAGAGCAGGTATAAATTGGGTGCTGAATCATTCTCAGCACTGCAATAATACTGATGTGATGGTATATCCCCACATGTTGTTGCACTGCACCCACATTTTATGCATCACCACGTCATTGAGATTTGTTTCCTTAAAAGCCTGAATTTGCACATACAAACTAGCACATATACTGTATATACAGACACATGGCACAGTCACAGACTCTGAAAGAGGCTCCTTTTGGCCTTAATCATTGCCAAAGCCGCCGGGTGAATCATTTCCAGCTCTGATGGCTAAGTTACAGTTATAAAATGAGCTGCTGTGCAACAACAAAAAGGGACAAAACCACCATGCAGTATCTATAGATACTGCACTCTCATGAGTGTGGGAAATAGCAGCGGGTGACATTTCAGTCAAATGATTATGTTCCTCTTTGGTGGGGTGACTTCAAGAACAGAGGCTTTGGCAGTGTTGTATGTAATTTGATTTTGAGGCTTTTGAATATGGGTTGACCAGAACCAGTGTTTCAGAGAATGAGCGTTGTTTCTGGATCAGTTGAGCATTTAAGCACATAGTAACTGGAAGGAACACATAAATGAAGGGAAATCTTATCTTGGATCAGCACTGCTCAAAGAACATTCTAAGAACAAACAGCCTCTACAGAAAAAGTGCTTTCCTGTTCTCTTTGATTAAGACAAAATGCAGTTCCAGATAGGTTTTTCCAGATTTGTTTTTTGTTCTCTTTACTAAAACTGTACTTTTATTAACTGTATGTTTATTTTAGGCCTAAAAGTTGGAGTCTTGCAGACAGGGATTGACCCAGGTCTCAGACTAAACTGCAATATTAATATTGTTTTACTGTTACAAATCATATTTAGTTTAGGCTTAAGCTGTGTCTTGGAGAACCAGCTCTACACGTATACACACATGACATTTGAGTGCAAAAGTTTGGACGCCCCAGGTCAAATGAAATGTGACATGTGACAATAGGAATGCATCCTCTACAGATAACACACTTTGCACATTTAATACACAAACACAGTTTATTTGTTGAACACTGGAAAAATGTGTGCAAAAGTTATGGTACATCTCATTTTATGTTTTTTTTCCATGTATGGAATAAGGTATATGACACTGAGTAAATAAACAGAAATTGGGCACAAAAACTTGCAGAAAATGCCAGATTTAAAGTCCCTGTAGAGAATGCATTAACATATTTCCACTTAAAAATGAACAAAACATGTTATTTTACTATGAATGTTCAGTAGATTTAATGTTCATATAACTGTGTATAATATCTTCTAGTCTGTGCTGCTGTATTCTCGCTCACTAACTCTCTCTCTCTCTCTCTCTCTCTCTCTCTCTCTCTCTCTCTCTCTGTTCTGTTCTGTTGCTATTTATGTTGTAGTGTAATTACCTGAGCCTTACCACAAGCATTTTAATGTAGGGGAGCACTTGGTACAACCACACAGGGTAAAATGCAACACAGATTTTGTGTGTGTGTGTGTGTGTGTGTGTGTATGTCTGTGTGTGTGTGTGTGTGTGTAGAATGTGTTTATTTTCACCTTTTCATTCTCCCGTAGCAATGTCGCCTGTTTGTTTTCATCGCTATCGCACACAGATATTTCATGAGCCTCTTCTTGAGCGTTTCATTTTTACATTATAAGTGAAAATGACTGCTGTATGTATCAGTCACAGAATTCCTATATTATTCTACTTGCTTGGTGGCTGTAATATCACTGTTTCATTAAATATAGACATCTCACAGTCAGAGGAAGCCAGGCTATAGGACTGCCTCCACATGGTATAGGTCAGTTTTAACATTCTGTTACAACAAAACCTCTCTAGGTAAACAATGAGAAAATGGGTCGCAAAGCAGATGTTAATAATTGGCAAAAAGAAGTGATTGCATTAGGGTGTGCCAAAGGCCATGGTGAGAAGGAAGTAGCTGAATCTGCTGGTGTATCGAAGCAAGTGGTCATGCGACCGCAGTAGCAAAAATCCCAGTGTACAGGAAATCCTTGTCAGAATTGTAGCCAAAAGATGAAACTGACGGACAGGGACAGCCAGCATGTTTCACAGCTTGTGAATAAAAATTGCTTTGCTTCCAAGCAAGAACTGGTTCTAGAAGTCAAAGCAGGTCCTTCACAACCAATTTCTGAAAGATCACTCTGCAGTGAACTGCATACCATGGAGCAGACTGGAGACATTTTCTCACTTTGGCTCACAAAGTTGCCCAGTTACAATGACACAAAATTGGATTATTTATGACTGGAAATATGTCATCTGCACAGATTAATTTTATTTCTGCCTGTGTGTGAATGATGCTAGGTGCCATGTTAATTGTACATCCCAGGAAACCTTTAATGAGGACTGCATGCAAGGTGTGGTTCAAGCTTCAGGCGCTGTGATGTTCAAGGGTGTTTTGATTGTGTGGAAATTGGTACTTTGGTTGAGGAGGCAGTAAATTTAATCCATAGTGCCTATATTGAGCTGCTAGACAACCAGGTTTTGCTCATTATCATACTGAGGAACTAACATTCCTATCTTGTATTCCAAGATGACAATTCTTGCATTCACAGGGCTGCAAAATGTGAACCACAGAACACGGTTGTTAACTGGGCTGGTGGTAACTGTGCAGTTATGACTGCTTTACTGGAATATGTGCAATATTACTGGAATATGTGCAATATTTAGCAATATGCAATATTTAGTGACACACAACGCAGCTGTAAATATCTCCATATTTATATCTTGTAAATACATAGTTTTTTATTTTGTTTCTATATTTATTTCACATACATTTATACCCATATATACAAAACGCATAGAACTGTGCACAACCCCTCCCCATTCTATTCTGTGTCATTTGTTTACATTGTGTGTTTGCACTGAGATGGAGTTACTTTTAATCTCATTGTACTGTGTATAGTGACAATAAAGGCATTCTATTCTATTCTATTGAGCAAATGGGCACGTGCTGCCCCCACATTCTGATCACCCCTTGCTAACAGGCTTAGCTCAGGTGTTGTCAGAAATGTTAAGAAGAGCCATTTTGTCCTTTCAACCAAAATCAAACCACCATGGGAGCCATGACATTTCATAGTCTTTTACCATCTTGGCTGTAAATAACACAGTATGTGCTGATAGTACAGGTTAAAAATATAAATGAAAATTCAGACTTACTTTGCTTTGCTTTAACCTTTAGCTCAGCTGTAGCCACTTTTCTCACACCTCAGTCAGTCAGTCACTCAGTTTCTTGTAAAATGTAGACATTACCAGACATTACAAGACTGAAGTTGCTTCTCATTCACTAGCTTCTCGTTCAAATTGTCCCATTCCACCTTAAATGGTACCTGAAGCATCAAATTATACTGCTGTGCCATTTAAGGTGGTAGAATTAGAAAGAGCAGCTGATGAATGAGAAGTGACTTCAGCTTTGCGAATTATTGCATATGAGGAGACCAGCTGAGCGCTCATAAATGCAGAGTCCATAAATCTCTAAATTATCAATGCTCATCTTAAATCTCTCTCTTTGCCTTTTTGTTGTCAGCATTGTTGTGTGTCCAGCAGTCTGCACGTCGGTCTTCAGCATTAAAGGTTTGTGAATTATTAGCAGTTATACATTAACTCCAGCGTTTCAGATCATTTACTATGAAAACTGTGGTAGAACTGTGTGTTATAACGATTTTACAACAAAGGAGGATGATTTTGTTATTTTACCTAAAAATCTAGTTCTGCTGTGGAGCTGCAACGGCAGTGGAGAGATTTAGCTGCACAGGCCTGATTGTCATCCCAAACAGAACCAGGGTCACTGATGAGGATTTTGAGGCTAAGGACTAGGTTGAATAAATGACTCAGTGTCATGTCTCTTCATATCTTGCTGAAATATTTAAATTGGAGAAGTTATATTTCAACAGTTCACAAAAAGTTATTTGGTTTGTATTCAGCTATTTTTGTTGAGTGCACTACTTTTCAAAAAGTAGCTAAAAAGTAGTCACTATTTTTCTGGAAATGTACCTAAATTGTAGCTAGCTACAAATTATGGGAAAGTAGCTACAAAGTAGCCAACCACTCATTTCCAAGTCATTTTTGGCCATTCATTTTGGTTCATTCTTAATGAAATTTAAACACAGGCCTTTCTAATGATGTCATTGGAAGGAAGGAAAAAATGAGATACAAGGTTTCTTTACAACAGCAGTGATATGCAGCAAATAACATACTAAAGGGATTCACCTTTGCTTTGTTTTTAATTTTGCATTTAGAATTTGTTTCTTTCAGATATAAAAAGTAATGACATCAACAGGGCTGGAGTCTTTCCTGCAGCACAATGGGAAAAACATCCTTGACAGGAAGACATCATAATATTTACAGTTTCAGGACAATTAAAAAAGGCCCTTCCAAGAAGACCACCATATGCTTTGACTTTAACAGCATTAAGCGCTTTTTGTCAGCCTGTAAATCTGCTTTGTGTTGAGAGGTACTTGTAGAGCTCAGGCATGTGCGCAGCGCTGTGAGGTTGAGCACACTCAGAGCTAGCGCCTGCCTGCCCTCCACCGAAAGACTAAACTACTGCTCATGGTTCCTATTAGAGATGTTCAAAAAACCAACACCGCCCTCATGCCCCAACACGCATGACTGTGTTTTCTTTTCACGTGAGCAGTAAACGCCTCGACAGAGCCAACCAACCAAGAAGCATGTTTAACTATAGGAAGTATGTCTGCTATAATCATATCACTTACTCGGTATGGCAGCTACCTCATATCTACCCACATTTCTGTTTGGATGAAGGTACACTTGCTTTGAAAATAAAGCAATATCATAGAGCAACAACTTTAATACCTTTCAACTTGAAAGAACCATCAATTGAAAAGAAACCAAACTAGGTTCATCAATGTAATTCCTCCAAATAATTAATTTAGCACATTTATTGTTAAGAATGTAGTTTAGTCTGAATATCCAATCAAGTAAATACTGGTTGAACTTGTTCTGTCAAAAAAAGTTGATGTTGATGATATATGAAATGTTTCAGCAAGATGCGTGAATTTTATAACTCAAGTAAGAATGTTTTGACTAGGGCAGCATTTCATCAGTATTCTAGGCAATGCCTAGGACAATGCACATACCTTATAAACAAAAAATGTTTTCTTGATTTTCTGAATGAAAATCCTAAAATCCTTAAGCGCTCCTTAAATATGGCATTTCCTGCAATTTTGTATTGCACAATTTCCATTAATCTGCTAAATCTGTTTTTTTCCAATATGTAATAAAGCAAATAAAAAGGGTGTTCTGTATGTAGGATGTGTTAACTTATTTTCAACCAACCAAAACATGTCATTTGATGAGGGGCACTTAAACCTTTGCATATGACTGTGCTAAAAATCCAGAAGATCAAGCAAATTAATTATGAATTAATGTGAACATTTTTATGCAAAACTCTAAAGTCAGTGTCAAGAGGACCTGTGAATTTTGCACATACAATGCATATTTGCCTATTATTGTAAGTCTAAACAAAAAAAAAACTAAATTAAGCTACTTCCAACTAAGCCCTGATTCAGACCACATTTGTACATTTGTTAGAGCCACTTTACCAAAAGATATTTAATACAAACAGACAAATCCAAACACATAATTCATAAAGAACAGTTTGAGCTTACAGTGTAAACACCATCTGAAATCAATAATAATTTAAACCCTAATAAGTTAAGTTTACTCAACCCTTGTAAGAATATTTCAATGAATTTTGAAACCTTTTTTTAGTTGTCATCACTCTTTATGTTGAATACATGCAAGCTTTTAAGTTTAATAGACAAAGTAGTTACCACTCAAACATGCACTTACCAAGCACTTTATTAGGAAGAACCCTTACACCCACTTGTGGAATATTTTGACAGACGTGTGTTAGCCAGCTACTTTCTGCAGATTGTGGTCCCTAGCTCAAAAATAATGAGCTAGCTTGTTCCTAGCTAACCTGTTGATATGCCTAGGTTAACTCACCCTGCTTCACTCCTCTCTCACTCCGGCAGCACTCCCATCTGTGTGTAAAGGTAATTGCTAGCTAGTGAACACTGTGTGATTCCATGTGTTTAGCCAACACAAAGAGTTGTGATGAGGTCATGTTAGCTGCTGCTGTCCTCCCTGCTGAAAAAAACATAGCTGGTCAACCAGCATGACAATACAAGGATTCAAAACACTATGTATGCTGGTTTTGCTGGTGACCAGTGATGCTGGCCTATATTGTTTTTTCCAGCAGAGGAAAACAAATCACTGGAAAACAGCCCGAAAAAATCTTACTGTATGACAATTTATATAAACACATTCTCGGGGTTTGTCTGTAAGTTGGTCATGGATGCATGACACCTGCTGCACCCACGGCTAACACTGGAGCTTTGCTATAAAGTGTGAGTACTGCATTGACGAATCTCCTACTAAATGTTTTCAGCTATTTGAGGTCAGAAACAAATGGACACATAGTATACTAGTGCTTGTTTTGCTGCTGTGTGCATATAAAAAGCTCTGAGCATTAGTTGTTTTTGGTTATATTCCTTTATTTTAAAAGTAGATAGGCTGTGGTATTTTCATCATTAGTCCAGTAGTGCTGAAAAAGTACATAAAACCACGTGATTTTGTCAGAAAATCTCTAATAGAATAGCAAAGTATCAAAGTATTTCCTGTGTTTAGTCATATAAACAAATAGCACACAATACACAAATAGAAACTTAAAAGTTTGTTTAAAAGCTCAAAACATACTTTTAATTCCTGTTCTGTGGGTAGCACCATATTAGAATGACATCACAGAAGAAACTTTGGGTATTCTCAGGATATATCAGCTTCTTCTTCGACCAAAGAAACTTAAGGTTAAGTTGGGGGACTCAAAGTGGGAAGGTTGTGGGAAGGATGTTGGATTGGATTTTTCCTATTTGGAGGTTAGAAAGTTCCCACTTCTCAAATGGTCTTAAAAACAGTAAAATAACGTGCCTGGATTAAAGCCAATCTGAACTCAGAATTGATCTTTTTTTAGCTTGATGTCATTTCATTGAAAAGACAATGTTCTTGTTTCTCTGTAATCTTTGATGAAAATGTAGTGATTTCTTTTGCCTCTAATCACCAACTGAAGTTAGGTATCATTACCATGTTCACTGGAAAAAAATTATACTATCCAATAATATATTACACTGTAAAAAATGTCTTTATGTGGTAATATGCAATTGAATTAATCAACTCAAAAGAATGACATTGATTGAAAGAATTCCTCAATCAAAGTATTTATTTAGGTTGAATAAAACTACACAAAAAAAATATTTAAGCCCGAAAGATAAAAATGTGTATTTTAAATACATGTCAATTTTACATTTAATTTAAATATTTAAATCCAATGTAAAAATGATATTATAATGTATGTTTCTCCATCATGTTCAATAAACCTGAATGAATTAAATAATGTTCCAGTTAGAAGTACTTGTAGGATTTATACAATTCTTTTACATAATATTTATGTACTTCTAAAGAGTTAATAGTACCTTCTGCACTAAATCACTGGCATTGTTCATTTAGTCTACCTTTAGTACATGTTAACATGACAGCAGACCTAGCAAGGATGCTAGCTTGTTTCTTCGCTGGTGTTGTCTAGAGTATCTCTCAAAATAAGCCAAATGAAACATCAATACATGGTTGAAAACATTAAAAACACAAGTGAAGTTAATGTGCATCTCTATTTCATTGCAGTTGCACTGTATAACAAAGGATAGCAGGCGACTGCAAAAATAAAAAGAGCAATTTCATGTCCACCATGCCAGCTGAAGCAATTTTCTGGTTGAGGTCTTATACAATTCAATTAAATCCATTTTGCATGTTTCCAAATTGGGTTGCTTCTATTATAAGTATATATTTATATTTATTAAATAGGTTTTATGTAAAATATTTGCTTAATGTTTATGATGGCTATAAATAATTTTTTTGGATGACGTTTATTGTTGCCACAGCCATTTTTTACAGTGTAGCATGTTTTTCCTACCGCTCCCACCACCCTGACTAATCATCAAGCAATAATATCCATCATGACCTCTGCTCTGACTGCACGTGTGAGCAGACAACCTCCTTTCCTTCTCACTTTACTATTTCAGTTATTGGCTGAAAACCCATGCTCATGTCAGCAAGAGTGAGGTAGTCCAAACATCTGCACTGTTTCTTGCTCTGTTTCTTAAAGTTTTTTGTTGCCACACTGCAACTTTGAGAGGCTCTGATGCTGAGAGGTGGGTCAGCTGATGATGAAGAAGCGTGAACAGACACACACACAGTCCATCTCTTTCCCTCACTTGTTAGGGAGTTACACTTGTACACAGATTTATTTTAACCATGACCTGACTTCTTTTTTCCTGAAGTCTTTTTCTCTTGCTTTTGCTGTAAAAGGATAAGAAAACTGAGGGCAATGAGGAAGCTAAAAGATTAGCCTCAACTACATCTTAAGAAAATGCATATTACAATCAAGCTTTCAACAATCAATGAATTGTGTTTCAAAAACTACAGAAAATATGTATCAGTATATTGTAGTACTTTTGACAAAAATATATTTTTCAACATTTTTATTGGATTTTCTGGGGAAAAATGGATTCTGTCAACTTTCTGTTGATTCTTCATTCAAGAACACCCACTTTTCTCACTCCAATCAAATCCGGAAGAATAGAATCAGGTCTCACTCCACCTAAATATCCTATTTCACTCAGAAATACATTACATTAAAGGAAGAAAAATGAGCTCCGACTTCTGATTCACATTGTTAAAGACAGCTAGTTGTGAGAAATTAAATAATTCTAACTTAATTACTTAAATGCAAACACTGTTAGCCCTCATAGTATAGTTTCCTACCCACCTACTCTTGCTTCAACATAGAGTGGTGAAATGGAATCACTGTAGATGACCAAGAAGTGAAAAAATGTTGACCAGTGAATGAAATGGCTGATCTGTCCACCAGTCCATTCATGGCCATTTATGTTGGAGTTTTTCTGTAATGTGCTTAGGTAGGACTGTGTGTGTGTGTGTGTGTGTGTGTGTGTGTGTGCGTGTGTGTGTGTGTGTGTGTGTGTGTGTGTGTGTGTGTGTGTGTGTGTGTGTGTGGGTGTGTGTGTGTGTGTCAGAAGGGAAGTGGAAAGAGGGAGAGAGGTGAGTAAGCAGGGGTGAAGCGTGGGCGTTACTGGTCAGTCCTCTCTGGAGCTTTGCATGGAATGTTGTTCTGATGCCTGAATGTGGAATGCCTTATTCAAACACTGCACAGTCCAAAAAAATTTATATTAAATGGCAACTCTTGCCCTTCCCCCACTTCAAAAGAAAGCATTCTCAGGAGATACTACTTTAGAGAGGAACTTATCCTTGACTTAAGAAACGTCTGCATAGGAATGTTAATTTTCCTAACTAAAGTAGTGCATCGAAATATGCAGACAGCTTAACATTTATTGGATGCCACCAGAAAATAATCTGCTTCTTTCATTCCACATTCACTGTCCAGTGCCATTGAAATATTAGTTATGCTGTATAAACAAACAAGGTAACAAAAACAATAAAAAGCCTTCAGGAAAGGCTTCAAAGAACTAGCTCCCCTCTTTTTAGGCCAGCACAGAGAGTTTGAATTCACAATTGAAACTTGTATTACATCTTTTTAAAATTCAAGATCATCTGTCTCATATTATGAACAAACACGGGATACTGGAGACAGAGACACGTGTGAACGACTTGGATTGCAGTCTCTTCCCTTGTGCTTTTGTTTGTACAGGTAATGTTAACACTGATCAGGGCTTAAAAGGAATGAGAATCAAAGCCATAGCACTCTGAACAGAGGGCAGATTTGTAGGCTATTAAATAATCAACACAGTAAATGTTGATTTTTCAGTCTGCAGTTTATGATTAGGCAGGTGCAGTTTCCAATTAGCTCTGCTTCTGTCTGGGAAACATTTAGTATTTTATTGAAGTAATGATGAAAACCATAAACCCACAGCCAACTGATTGATTGCAAAATGATGACTGACACACCTTTCAGCTAATCACAACCATCTCTGAGCACCACTTCTTCTGTCAATCAAAGGAAAACCTCAACAGAACAAACCTGCTGTGAGAACGGAGGTGGCAATTATTATTATTAGGCTAAAACATAGTTGTTTATCAGGAGTGTGTAATCAATACACATACAAACCTGATCATTTGGAAGATGGTGGTGCTTTTACTTTATTCTTAATGCTGAAAAAGGATAAAGAATAGGATTGAAGAATGTTGACATTTCTCTCAGCACAATTGAAAAGTACATCATGCTTCATTATGCATCTATGAAATATGCTAAACTTTTTCTGGCACTCTGTGTTACTAAAACTCGTTTTAGTAGTATATACAATAATAAATAACATTACAGAACTAAAATCAGTCTTGCTGAGTACATTTTTCTTTAAAAAATTCATATTAATATGTTTGTTTACATGCCATCGTTTGTATTGTTTCATTAAAGTACATCAACAGAACATATATCAAATTAAGTGCTAAGAACTCTGGGAAATCACACTACCCTAGAATTTCTCTACGTAAGATTGCTTTAAACTTGAATTTTAAACAAGATACATATAAGGGCAGAGTTTACTTTCTCAGTATGTGGGTGCAAACTTCAAACATCAAATAAAGCCAACAATCTTTAGGCTAAAATATGCTAACAAAGGTGTTGATCAGAAACTTATAATCCACACACATGCAAACCTGCTCATTTGGAAGATGGTGGTACTTTCACTTTTTTCACGATGCTGAAAAACTTTTGGATTAAAGTATGTTGAAGTTTCTCTCAGCACAACTGAAAATGAGTTAACAGGCTTACTCTGAGATACACTAAACTTTTTCTGCCTTGCTGTTACTTTCTAACAGTAAACTTCCTGATTGAATTAGTTTTAATGAAAAATAAAGGAACAAAATAAATCCTCAGCATCTAACATCACAATGATTAGCTATAGTGTCAGCTTTAGCATTAGCTTTAGCATCTGAAGCAATGGTGTAACTTTGGGTCAGACATTGGAGGGGTTTAACTGGACCTTCCTCGGGAGAACAAAAATGGCTTTTGGAGATAAAAAAAATAACAGCCTGACTGAGTGTTAACAGATCTAATGATTAACACTAGTCACTATTTTAACCTTGGTCAATTATGTCTGCTGGATTTGATAGTGAGATGTTGCACATATCAATGCTTTTATATATGAATTATCAAACATATTCATTTAATTTTTTAAAATAATTGCATTAATTTTACTAAATAACTGTTGGGGAGGGGTTACATGACCAAGTTATTGGAGCCGTTGTAACCCTCCCAATCCCCAGCTACCATTGCTCAAACCTAATTCCTAAGGCATCTGATCACTCCAGAGCTTAAATGAATAGGTAATTGAAATGAAAAGATTGGCTTGTTTCCTCTCTCACATGATCAGTCATTTTCTAAACCTGGACAATTGCGTCAAATTGTGAATATTTGTCAGAAGGGGTGAATCATGTAATGTAGGCCCAGGTTAATATTGCATTTGTTTTTTTGCATTTAGTTGAACTACATTTATACATTTATACACTCATAATTAGTCCACACTGAACATCTTGTCAGTTTATATTTAATAGACTTTAATAAATGTACTCCTCTGTGTGATTTTACACTTTACTTCATGCTGCTGAACCTTTCCATCTGTTAGAAGTCTAAAGTGCTTTGGTTACTGTCAGGTTGCATAAACTGAAAGTCTGACATACATAGCAATGGTTACTAAGGGAAGCAGGGATTTTTCAAGTCAGTTGAGGATGTCCTGTCTATCATATTTTAGACAATTTAGTATAGTTTTTGGATAACAGCAAAGAAAAATAATATTTTCCAAGACTGTAATGCTTCAAATAGATAGTCCATATTGCAAGTTAAATTTCACTGATATTTTCATTCACTCAAATTAGTTTTAGAGGAAACTACACAGACTATTATACATTATTACGAATTAACACCTTAAAATCTCTGTGTTATTGTACACAAAGGTTTATTACTCGGTGACTATAGGGACTTCAGTGCAGACTGGATGAGCTATTATTTGGTTATAGAAGTGTGTAATAAAACTTTGGCCTGTTAAGGGGTCAATCTTCATGTCATTTTCAGATATTGCTGTTTTAGATCATTTAGGGATGAAAAGTTAAGTGCTGCTCTCCAATCTAGGCTTATTTCAAAGGTTGAAGTTCAAAGCCACAGTCACCCAAAGGCCTTTTGACTGAGTACAACCTGGCAGAACATAAACATCTAAAGACACATTTCTCCATCCATCATAATGGACAGACAGGAAGGGGCTTGACCTCCTGGTCCCTGCTTCTAACAACCTCTCTGGAGCTCATCTACAGATCTCCAAATGCAGATAACAAATACGGATGAGTTTCTTAAGAAAACTGTAGTATCAGTAATGAGAATCAGCTGTTTCACAAAAAGTCATACTTTTTGACCTCTTGATCTGAAACCATTTGAAGACACATCTGCATTCATTGCGCTCAGTCATTCGGCAGAGCATATTTCATGAACAGAAGTAATCAATAGGCTAGAAATCAATGTCTTCAGTTATCCATCCATACAGTATGGTTTTTATCAATCTGTGAACAAGGATGAGAGCTGTAACTGTCTTCTTTCTAGTCAAATAGATGGGTAACGTAATTTTAAAACTTAAAATTTATTTTAAAACAACTTTTTTTTCTACTGAATGTTGACCCATTTTTTACACAAATCTGAGCTATAAACTGAATATCAGATGATGTCTCTTGAGTGATCTGCTCTGTAAAAATTACTTTTATAAAGAAATACAAAGAGCATCTAAGATTGTTGGCTGTTAGCCATAAATAGTAAAGATATAGCATCATGTTTATGTTTTATGTTCATCATAAAACACATTTTCTGCTAATTTGAGGGGAACTTTTACTTAAAAAACCCAAAATTACAATTATTTCATGCAGTTACTGAATAATTTGGGCATGTAAATTCAGAGGGAAAAAGCTAAATATATTTATGAGAATAAGTAGTTAAAAATATATATTTTTTTTGGTGCAAGTACAGGAAGTCTTTAATGGCAACAACAAAATTTAATTAATAATTATATAAAAATTGAGGGACTCAAGAACAGATAACATTTCTGTCATTTAGTTCATTAATTCAGTCATTTTTACATGTTCAAGGACTATTTATCTGTCTATTCATTAATCTTTATACCTGCAGTGGATTATGCCCAGTATTTGAGCCACCTGAGGACATCATCCTTCATTTCATTTAAATAGCATTTGTTTTTCATAGAATAAATGCCACTTTACAGTGCTCATGTGAATGTAGTTGGGTTATTTATATTTACAGTAATACATCCAAGATGGCATTTCTTTCTTGGAAAGGCCCTTTTAAGTTATTGTATCCATATGTAACATATGGTTGGTAAAATGTTTGTGCATGTCTAAAGCTTTCTTACTGTAACTGTGATTTCTCAGTGACAAGTTTATGTCTTGTCTAGCACAGCCTTTCTCACTTACAGCCCCTATTTTCTAATTTTTCTGAAATCTAACCATCAAAGTGATTGAAGTGTGTGCTGTAAACCTCTAATGCTCTCAATGACTAAATGGCACATTTGATCTGTGGAATGGTCCGTGCCATTTCATAAAACCCGAGTTTTAGACAGCGTTGGTGCTACTCAGACACCCCTCACTGCGCCAGCTAGGCTGTTTAACAGGCCCCTCACTAGGACTGTTTGCTCTTGGCTCACGACTAAGCATTACACAATCAAATTATCAGCCACTTTACTGTCGGCAACTTCTCTCAGACTTGAATTGCTAGACGCAAGCTAAATCAGAGGGTCTAGGGTCTTTTCCTGTGTGGCCAGACTTGCCTGCTTATGTTGTGGCATTATCAACTGTTTACTAACCAAATTAACTGACACATGAATACATAAGTATGAAAATAGGTGTATAGTGAGTGAAGAACAGCACTGGTGAAAAGCCTCCAAACACTAGGAGTGAAAATGTGTTGCTTTGATGAAAGTCTGACATTGTGGACTTTGGTTACGAAAAGTTGTGGAGATGTTCCAACTGCAAGTCTGACACTAGTTTACATTTGATTGCTTGAGCAGCGTCTCAGAGTCTCTTCACTTTAATTTCTACTGTGTATGTGTCCATTTTTCTCAAGTTTACCAGAATATGATCTCACAACTGGAAACAAGAGCAGCTGTGTTTTGGATTGAAAGAGCACTGTTTAGTTCCTGGGTGTGGTCTGCGCTAGTAGAACTGGCACCATGTGTGCGGAGTCAGGAGACTTGCCTAAATGGAACACTTTGGCAAACACTTGGTTCTTGTGTGAATGTTTTACAGCCTGTCACATTACAGTTGTGTTAACATACAGTTTATGTGGTATATCTGTCAATTATGTTTCCACAAAGTAGATTTCATTCAGAATAAAGAATTCTTTCAGGTGATAGAGACCTACAGACATTTCTTGAGTTAGGGAGGACTAATTGAAGTCATGGTGGCCAGTGGTGGCACTGGGGGGAGTATGTTAGCAAGTGTGGTGCTGCTTGTAGAAACAAGTTATACTATTAGTTAAAAAAATGCTTTTTTGTATATGTGCTAATTAGGATCCATGAAATTCTACAGGTGAGGGTACTCACAGTCACTGAAGGCTTGCCTTCCTTTTGATCTGGATTTAAAAAAAAAAAAAAACTGGCTACTTCCTCACTTTGAGCTGAACCTTTCTCTTCCTTTGAAAACAATAGAAAAAATTAGCCTCTGTCCTCAAGAAAGGTATACAGTGTGAACACACCCCCTCCCTTAGAGTGTACATCCTATAGGGCCTACTTTTTTCAACTTATAACATTTTTATGTGGTTTTAAGTACCATAAACAGTCATAATTTATTTGTACATCATCATTTTCCAACCTCTTTTTATCCCTTAGAATTGAACAGGCTCTTTTTGTTGGTGTATCTTTAAAGCTGACATAAACTATATGGACAAAGTATTGGGGTACACCTCTTAATCATTGAATTCAGGTGTTTCATTCAGTCCCATTGCCACTGGTGTGCAAAACCAAGCACCTAGCCATGCATTCTGCCTTTGCAAACATTTGTGAAAGAATGGGTCATTGTAAAGAACTGATTTTGAGTGTGATGATCTCCTAGGATGCTACAGTTGCAACAAGTCAATCTGTGACATACCTTCCTTTCTAGATATTCCATGATTATCTGTGAGTGGTATTATTGAAAAGTGGAAGTGTTCAGGAACCCCAGCACCACGTAAAGTTACAGAGTGGTTCACCAAGTGCTGAGGAGTATAGTGCATAAAAGTCACCAATGCTCTGCTGACTCAATAACTGCAGTGCTCCAAACCTCCTCGGGTGTTAATATCAGCACAAAAACGGTGTGCCAGGAGCTTCATGTTTCAGCTTCAAGTTTCCATGGCTGAGCAGTTGCATGCAAGCCTTACATCACCAGACACAATGCCAAGTGTTATATGGAGTGGTGTAACTCTGGACTCTTGAGCACTGGAAACATATTCTGTGGAGTGACAGAATACATTTCTAAGTAGGGATAATGCTCTGGGGTTGTTTTTCAGGGGTTGGCCTAGACCCTTTAGTTCCAGTGAAGGGAAATCTTAATGCTTCAGCATTATAAGACATTTATGACAATTCTATGCTTTTGGGGAAGGCCCTTTTCTGTTCCAGCAAGACTGAGCCCCAGTGCACAAAGCAAAGTCCACGAAGGTGTGGCTAGGTGAGTTTGGTGTGGAAGCGCTTGACTGGTCAACACAGTGGCCCACAGTTTGGGATGAACTTGAATGAAGATTGTGAGCTGGGCCCCCTCTCATCCAACATTAGTGGCTGACCTCACAAATGCTCTTCTGGACGAATGGGCAAAAATTCCCACAGACACACTCCAAAATCTTGTGGAAAGCTTACAAGAAGAGCGGATACTGTTACAGCTGCAAAGGGGGAGCAAATCTATATTAATGACTATGGATTCAGAATAGCCCTGCCTTTCACCCAATGACAGCTTGGATGGGCTCCAGCACCCCCCGTGACCCAGAAGGAGAAGCAACTTAGAAGATCTATTTTAAGTGTAATGTGCAGGTGTCCCAATACTTTTGTCCATATACATGTATGTAAATGACCTTTTGATTGGCTGTCCTGTATTCTGTTCAATTCAAAAAGCAATGAGGACTGAAACATTCCTTATAACAGTGTAAAGGGGAGCAGTTGAACTGTTGTAGGCTGGATACAAAAATATGTGGAAATAATTGTGTCATCACAAAACAGTGAATTCAAAACAGGCTGTTTTTGCAACTTTGTTTCCATATTTGGACTGTGTAGACTGAAGAATTGATAGTGTGTTTTGAAACCATATTTGTGTCCCACATCAAACTCTTTTATTTTAAAAAATCTATGGAAAATTCAGTTTTCCATGATATAGGCCCTTTAATTCGTATGGACTTTATGGAATTTCTAAATTATTATTTTTACTAGTTGCATAAGCTCACCACTGCCTAAGGCGGACACATGTGCGAAGAGAAGCGAGATTTATTAAGTGCAAATCCATAATCAGGGTCAGAACAGTCCATGGTCAGAGAGCCAATACAGAGAGCAGGAGGGACAGACATGACAAACATGAAAACAGAACTCCAAACAGACCAGAAAACTCTTGAAACAATGCATACACTTCAAACACAAACCTTACATCAATCAAACATACAAACAAAGACCAGCGAAAACATAGGGCAAACATAGGGCTTAAATACATGAGGGTAAATGAGGGACAGGTGGAAATACAAGTGGAGACAATCAGGGGTGGAGTCACGAAACAAGAGGTCAGGACTGAAAACCAAAACAAAAGCGCATGGAGAGGACTGGGAAGTAAACAAAACAGGAGCACATGGAGGAGTGGGAGGAGTCAAGCATGACAGCCTGTCTATGTGGTATGGTGTGTATTTACATTTTTAATCCAATTATATATTGTTATTATCTTACTCAAGGTCACTTTACAAAGAAGTCAAGAATTTCTACACATACATCTATGCTACATCATGAATAATTTGCCTGTGGGTTCAAGCTATTACGCTCCGTTATGCTGTGCACCAATTAGAATTCAGTAAAACCAAGATTTCTCTATCACACCTGAAAATAAAGATTTTTAAATGTTTTTTGGTTTGGACATACAGTTCTAAGAAATACTTTAAATTAACATAAAACTCTTGTTTTACTTTATTTATAGAAACCTTACTTTTTGGGGTTCTTTAAAGTTTAGCGCTTCACACTCACACATCTCATTTACAAAAATAGCTCTTTAGACAATTTATTGAAAGGTTCTTCAGGGAACCAAAAGTGGTTCTTCAGTGGCATCACTACAAAGATGCCTTTTATTTTTAAGAGTGTATGTGGATGTAGACTGTGTTTGTGCCACTTATATAGCCCTGAATTCCTTTCACTTTGTTATATTGTTTTTGGCTCATATACCATAACAATGTCCCTGTTTATATAAGAGGCTGGGAGGAGGAACTCAAAAAGCTGATTTTATTTTGGGGTGTAAGAGTACATGTGTGAGTCTTGAAAACCATCAGAACATACATAAAATACTCTGGAAATTTAGCATGGATGGAATAATACACATGGTAAAGAGAAATCCCATACTACTTTAATGTACCTTGACCACACAATCTGTGGTCCATTTGTACCAGATGCCTGACAGTCAGAAGGTTACGAGTGTAAAGACTAGTGCATTGTGATACAATGCTCTGTCATTTATAACCAATAGTAAAACAGCAAAATATGTGTTGTAGTCAGTTATTGAATGAAAATGTCAGAGACATTTATGGATAGAGTGAACTGGATAACCCCACAGATACCCTGCACATTGTACATTTTCTTGCATTTTAGTTTTTCCTTCGACTTATAAGGTTTGGGTGGTTTTGTATACCACAGTAATGGTATATTCTTTGTGACCATTTCCAATAAGTCTATTTCTTGGAATTAAACAGACTGTTTTTATTGCTGTGCCTTTAAGACTGATATGTGTAAATGCCCTCTGTTTTGAATGATTGAGCTTTATTTTAAAAGCAGTCTGCTTTTAAAAATTTTTTTTTAATTTACCATGAATGGTTTGAGCTAAACCGCTGAAGGCTGAATGGACAGATGTACACCGATCATCCACTATCTCAAATATACCTCCTTGTTTCTACACTCATTGTCCATTTTATAACAGCAAGCTTTCATATAGGTGCACTTTGCAGTTCTACAGTTACAGACTGTAGTCCATCTGTTTTTCTGTGTACTTTCTTAGACCCCTTTTACCATGTTCTTCAATAGTTAGGACACCCACAGGACCACCACAGAGCAGGTTTTATTTGAGTGATGGGTCATTCTCAGTGACACTACAGTGACACTAACACGTCTTGTCAGTCTACCTCATAGATGTAAAGTCAGAGACGATAGCTCATCTATTGCTGCACAGTTTGTGTTGGTCATCCTCTAGTCCTTCATCGGTGGTCACAGGACGCTGCTCACAGGACACTGTTAGCTGGATAGTTTTGGTTGGTGGACTATTCTCAGTCCTGCAGTGACACTGAGGTGTTTACTTTAGCAGCACTGCTGTGTCTGATCCACTCAGACCAGTGCAATACACCACCAACCACGTCAGTGTTACTGCAGTGCTGATAATGATCCACCACTCAAATAATACTTGCTCTGTGGTGGTCCTGTAGGGGTCCTGACCACTGAAGAACAGGGTAAGAGGGGAGCTAACAAAGCATGCAGAGAAACAGATGGACTACAGTCTGTAATTGTAGAACTACAAAGTGCATCTATATGGTAAGTAGACAATGACTGTAGGTACAAGGAGGTGCGCTGAAGTTAAATGTGCTGGTTTTCCAGACAAAACAGGCTGTTCTTGGAGCTTGGTGTCTATATATAGAGTTTACAATTGAGGAGTGACTGTTACGTTTTGAATCTTTAAAAGTGTTTATGTACTACATCAAACTGTTCTGTTCAGAAATTAGTCAAAATTGGTTGATTCAATGATATGAGGACCTTTAAATACAACCCCAATTCCGATGAAGTTGGTACATTGTGTAAAACATAAATAAAAACAGAATACAATGATTTGCAAATCCTTTTCAACCTATATTCAATTGAATACACTACAATGACACAAGATATTTGGTATATATATATAAGATATATACAAGGTATGATTTCTTATGTTCAAACAGATAAACTTTGTTTGTTGCAAATATTCACTCATTTTGAATTTGATGCCTGCAACATGTTCCAAAGAAGTTGGGACAGGGGCAACAAAAGACTGGGAAAGTTGAGGAATGCTCAAAAAACACCTGTTTGGAACATTCCACAGGTGGACAGGTTAACTGGAAACAGGTGAGTATCATGATTGGGTATAAAGGGAACATCCCTGAAAGGCTCAGTCGTTCACAAGAAAGGATGGGGCGAGGTTCACCACTTTGTGAACAATTGCGTGAGCAAATAGTCCAACAGTTTAAGAACAACATTTCTCAATGTGCAATTGCAAGGAATTTAGGGGTTTCATCATCTACAGTCCATAAAATTATCAAAAGATTCAGAGAATCTGAAGAAATCTCTGCAAGTAAGCAGCAAGGCAGAAAACCAACACTGAATGCCCGTGACCTTCGATCCCTCAGGCGGCACTGCATTAAAAACCGACATCATTCTGTAACGGATAATCCCACATGGGCTCAGGAACACTTCAGAAAACCACTGTCAGTGAACACAGTTCATTGCTCCATCTACAAGTGCAAGTTAAAACTCTGCCATGCAAAGCGAAAGCCATATATCAACAACACCCAGAAACGCCGCCGGATTCTCTGGGCCCGAGCTCATCTGAGATGGACTGACGCAAAGTGGAAAAGCGTCCTGTGGTCTGATGAGTCCATGTTTCAAATTGTTTTTGGAAATCATGGAAATCGTGTCCTCTGGGCCAAAGAGGAAAAGGACTGTTATCAGCACAAAGTTCAAAAGCCAGCATCTCTGATGGTGTGGGGGTGTGTTAGTGCCCATGGCATGGGTAACGTGCACATCTGTGAAGGCATCATTAATGCTGAAAGGTACATACAGGTTTTGGAGCAACATATGCTGCCATCCAAGCAACGTCTTTTTCAGGGACGTCCCTGCTTATTTCAGCAAGACAATGCCAAGCCACATTCTGCACATGTTACAACAGCGTGGCTTCGTTGTAAAAGAGTGTGGGTACTAGACTGGCCTGCCTGCAGTCAAGACCTGTCTCCAATTGAAAATGGGCGCTAATGAAGCGCTAAATACAACAACAGAGACCCCGGACTGTTGAGCAACTGAAGTTGTACATCAAGTAAGAATGGAAAGAATTCCACCTACAAAGCTTCAACAATTAGTGTCCTCAGTTCCCAAATGCTTACTGAGTGTTGTTAAAAGGAAAGGTGATGTAACACAGTGGTAAACATGCCCCTGTCCCAACTTTTTTGGAATGTGATGCAGGCATCAAACTCAAAATGAGTGACTATTTGCAAAAAACAATAAAGTTTATCCGTTTGAACATTAAATATCTTGTCTTTGTAGTGTATTCAATTGAATATAGGTTGAAAAGGATTTGCAAATCATCGTCTTCTGTTTTTATTTATGTTTTACACAACGTCCCAACTTCATTGGAATTGGGGTTGTATAACCATTTGGTCTAATGTTAACTGTACCTAACTGACTAATACCTGAACGCTATGATCACTCACATTTAAAAAGCTCTGGCCAGAAAAGATCAGCTCCAGATTTTTCTTCTGTTTAGTTGAAGCCTTCTCCATTAAGAACACTAAGACATATTTCTCCATGGTGAAATGACTGAAAACATTTTAAGTTAAAAAAATCTGCACATCAATCATCTTGGAATCCAAATTATTCACAGAACAGTGCTTAAAAGATGCAGGCTCTTTTGTAGTTGGATGCACAAAGGTTTTTCATTACAGTCTGATTTTCTGTGATAGGCCAGATGTGAGACAGTACAGCCTGATGGAGGAGTCAGGCTGATCTTGCACATGTGCTGCCCACATTGGAGCATCTATGAAGATGCCAGGCCCAAAATACAAGGTAAGAGAAAGGCTCCAAGAAGAGAAGAAGAAAAGCAGACCTTGGAAAATGCTCTTGTGATGATTCAGTTGATTGTCTGCTTGCCTTTGGCAGCCATAATTCTCAACTTATTGGCAGACGGTAGTAAACACAAATGTTGGACAGCTTGTCCAGCTCTTAGGTGTCTTTCATTAGTTCCAGATTTTAGAAAGCTGGTCCAGACTAATTTATGTCAAGGTTCAGCTGGGGGCAGGAAGGAGTTTATAATAACGCCCTAAATACAGCCACACTGGCGTACACTGAAGTTGAAGAGACTAGAGCCAGTTATATATATATATAAGATGGCCAGAAATTATATAGGTTTTTTATGAACTACCCTTTTATTTCCTATCCTTTCTATTAAAGAATATACTTCCCTTTTTGTAATGTACTTAGTATATAATAAAATCTCAAATCTGCACCAAATCTCAAATTTGAATTCTTAAGGAATAACTTAGCTTTTCCATAATATAAATTTCATGAACAATGTCATACCAGTCAAAAAATGAGGGGCTCAACAGACAGACATTTCAGTGACTCAGTGATTGCTTTCTTACTTGCACCTAGCAAGGCCTTCAGCAATCAAGCAACAGAAAAACATTTTTCCAACAAAATTCTCTCCAGTTCATGTAACTTGTCATTGCCCACTGAAGCTAATATAGTTTTCCCAATTATCCTCTGACAGTGATATTTTTCCCCTTCTTCTCCCACTTTTCTTTAAAATAAAATGTAATGTCTTTCTTACAAAGAAGGAGTTCTTTGCAAGTCCTAGAGATAATTTCAGGGGAAAGAACCTAATCTAATAGTTGACCAACTAATTTTGAGTCCTGTCTCTACAGCTTGTGGAGTTACACATTTACAATATTCATTGAAATAGCATCGCACTTGAAGATATCTATAAAAATCTCTCTGGTCCATATTTTTTATTTCAAGACTGAAACGACTGAAATACTCCTTTATATAAAAAGGTAATGTATGTCGTCCCTGCTCTCAGTGTTTCTTCTTAATATCAAGAGTATTAAGAGAGAGTTTGTCTCCCCTTTACTGCAGTAATAGCCTCTAGTCATCTGGTAGAAGACCTTTTGCTGACGTTCAGCTGCTCCAAAGCTTCCCATTCTATTAGCACTGCTTTTCTATAGACATTATACAAGCTGTGTGTATGATATTGAACGCATGTGTCAGCAGTAGGTGCATATCAAAGTACTTGAATTCACTAATTAGAACAGGTGTCTGGATACTTCTGGACACAAAAACTTTAACTACAGGATCTGATGTGCATTACAGCATGTGCATGATGTGTGTTTGAACATGTGTGGTTCTATATGTATTGTCAAGACATGTTGGGAATTTACTGCTCAACAAAAAAAAGGTGGTTTTGATGCCCTTCTTGTATTTGTGAGAACAATGAATCAAACTGCTAGATACCTTTGGCACATGCCATAAATTTCAATATCACCTGTGCAGCTCATGCTGTTCTCTGAATTGTAGGCATTGTTAGAGTTTCCACCACTTCATTTATTACCAAATATTGTGGCCAAAATGAAAAATGTAACCATCACCAAATATGCTGTGCACATTTGTACATTTTTCTATAAAATAAGGTCACAAGAATCCCAAAATAAGAAACATTAGATTTATTTCTATATAGATAAAAGTTCATTTCACTCACCAGGATGCATTTTTTTACAGTGTGGCTTCTTTTCTCTTGTTTCTGGTGTCCATTTTGTTCTGAATAAACATTCACAGGGATTCTCAATGGTATGGTGTATTTCTGTAATGCACAGTGGGCACATGGAAAACATAGAAACCATTTGAAATCATGAATTCTGTCAAACTCATGAGGCTGAAGGATATAGTGCTGCACTATTTAAGCTAAATAGCATACTGAGCATGCAATTAAGATCTTAAAATCTTATTCATTCATTTATTCACTTACAGTTATGAACTTCAGACTTAATTTAATGCTTTTTTATCTGACCTCAGGAGATTGACAATTTGTCTTTACTGTATTTCAGTGTGTGTGGTTTTGGCAACCAGGTGTGGACAGTAACAAAGTAAATGTAATTAGTTACTGTACTTAAGTACTTTTTTCATGTATCTGTACTTTACTTAAGTATTTCCATTTTGGGTGACTTTTTACTTTCTCTCCACTACATTTCAAAGTCAAATATCTTACTTTTTACTCCATTACAAATCTGTCATTCCTTTTGGTTTATATGTGTATAAAAATGTAACATGTCAAAATGAAAGAAGCGCAAAGCAAGAACACCAATCAGGGCACAGCGGCACTTTGTGCTTTGTGTCAGTGCAGCAGCGTAAAATTTTGGGGCAGTCTATTCAACATAAATGATGGAACGAACCCAACTTTGCGTAAATAGATTACAATTTAGAAATATGCACACATATGCAGTTGTGACTGACGCATCTTTTTTCTGAATTTATAAAAACACTTTCATTTTATAGTAAATTTGTTTTGGCTAGTTTATGTTTATGAACAGAGACCTACAGATCAATAGAGTAAAGGAAACTCATTTGTGATCCTGAGTTTAAAGCAAGTTTTCATTAAACTTAAACTTGTAACTAAGCTGCTTCAAGTTCATTAATCTTGTAGTACTTTTACTTTCAATACTTAAGTACATTTGAAGGCAAATACTTTTGTACTTTTACTCAAGTGGAGGTCTAAAAAGAGGACTTCTACTTTTCCTGGAGTAATATTTTACCTTGGGTCTCTCTACTTTAACTCAAGTACCTGATTTGTGCACTTTGTCCACCACTGTTGGCAACACAAAAGTATGGGATTCTGTCTTCTGATCTGCACAACATATTATAATTTCATTCTGGACACACTCATGAAGCTGCAAAAAGATCAAAGCTAAAGAACAGGAAAGAATACATCATCGTATTTCACCCCTAGGACGCCTGTCAGGGTTTGTTTTGTAGCCTGGTTACACTATACAAACTGGGACCAAAGACCAAGGCAAACAACTGATCTGGGAATTTATGTTGAAATCATTTTATTTTTTACGATGCATCATCCACTGTTTCTGAAGCCCAGGTCTTTTTGTATAATGCAGTGGCTTTCCTGAAACAAAGAACATTCTCCTTTTTTCTCTTAAAGATGTGTCCTCTGAGAGGACTGTATTTGCTCACCCAAGCTGTAGAGGTCCAGCCAGTGCTCTAAGGGGTTGCTGGCTGAGCTGTGTACTCAAAATGATAGGTTCCTATAGAGTTTAATTAGTTCAGCATCAGTGGGAGAACCACAGAGGAATTTTTATTATTTGCAGCTGCTCACTTTGTCACATCTCTTTAGAAACCCTAAAAAAAACATACAACGTACTGTTACACGTGAGTACACTGTTGCTCTAAGGCCAAGTTTTTAACTGTGGGTTCTTAATATATGTTCCTTATGGACCTAATGGAGTCCAGAAAGGGGTCGGAGGATGGATAAAAATGGTAATGAGATGGGAGATACTGTGATGGAGAGCTCTGTGTTCAGAGCCAGGCAAAACAAGATTCATTGAGGAGCTCTTATGCCGCAGGACTCCTACTGACACCTAGCCAGGTGGACTCCTTATGGTAAATGTTCTGACTATACATTGTTTCACTAACATGTGATTACAAGTAGTTTTTAACCATTTTTATTGGATCATTTGTCATGTAATGTTTACATAATGTAAAGAGCAGCTGGTGTTTTAAAATTGGGTTAAAAAATAAAGCTTGCAATATCAATGTAAATAAAAACATATAAATAAATACGTTCTGTGATGTTTTTCCATAAATATGCCCATATTAAATCAACAGCGTGTGTTCTGTCTTAAAAATATCTTCCCTATAATTGATTATAATAGATTACAATATGAAAATATTAAATCAAATCCTTAATAGTGTTTACTGGATGTCCAAAACACTGATGCAGGGATGAGATATTCTTCCTTTTGGATGAAATCTGACTACATCCTACATAAACATGACATAGTATTTTTTTCGTAGCCCCCTGTGGGGTTGCCAGGTGTCAGGAAAAAATGACTGAAATTGCATAAAAACTAACGTAATGTGTACAGTGACGGTTCTGGATGAGCTGTGTTTTGTGTTTCTTGGTAAAACCTTTACAAAGTAAGCTAGACTTGTCCTAGAACTTCCTTTTTGTTTACAGAGCCTCATTTGCAGAGAGGAGTTCAGTAAAACCATTCTTAAATACAAGTATTGTTATTTCAGTTATATAACAGCTCAAACAGAAGTTCCATATAGAACTGCACTGGAACTACTGAGTACAGTATCTACACTCAACGGCCACTTTATTAGGTACCCCTGCCCTGCTTCTACATGCATTGCCTTTTTTATGAGCTCCTGTTTAGTCATACAGTTACAGATTGTTGCCCATTGGTTTCAGTGTGTGTTCTGTTGACCTTTATCCATTCATCGATGGTCAGGACCTCCCAGAACCACCAATGAGCAATTATTATTTGGGTGGGAATGGAATAGACAACCATTCAAATAGTGTTCTGGGGCCAGAAACTGCCCAGTGGGGAACTAGAGGATGACAAACACAAACTGTCATCTCTAACTTTACATCTACAAGGTGGATCAACAAGGTAGGCATGTCTAATAGAGTGATCCACTCATGCCAGTGCAACACACTAACTTGTTACTTCTACGTCAGTGTCAGTGCAGTACTGAGAATGATCCACCACACAAATAATACATGCTCTGTGGTGGTCCTGTATGGGTCCTGACCGTTGAAAAACAGGGTAAAAGGGGGTTAACAAACTGAACAGAAAAACAGATATTGATAACAGTATGTAAATGTATATGGTAGGTGGAGCTTACAAAATGAGTATTGATACAAGATGGGTGGCCAGCAAATGTAAAATCCCAGGCTTATTACATACTATGGCTAATTATTCAGCAGCCACAGGGACTTCATTGAAAACTTGTGGAGCTGTTCCTAGGTTATAGAAGTGTGTAATAAATCGTTGATCATGTAAGACCTAAATTTGAGCATGAATACTAACTGATACAGGTCCAACAACTAAATGTGCTATGAAAGGGAAAACAGCTCATCTTCTGATTGGTCTAAAGAGAAGAAAGTCCATGTAGTTGAAGAGTTTCATTCCAATAAGTCTGGATATAATAAGGTTTTGAAAGGAATAACAGCTGCTGTATAATGGGAAACACATTTTTACATCTGTAAAATGTAGTTTTCATCAGAACATAGCAATGTTATTTACTGTGCGTGAAAAGTGCACTCCCATCATGAAAATAAGGAAACAATACATGTCATTTTCATGCTTTTATTCAAATAAAATATATAGACCTAGGAGTATTTAAAGGTGATGAAAATGTCAGAAAATGTATCTAAATATAATTAGAGTTAAGTATAGTTAACTACAATTAAAGTTATGATTCATGTGTGGATTAATTATAGCTGTGATTAATTAGTGCGGATAAATGGTGCTAGTTTTATTTAGTTCGACGCTGCTCACTTTAAAATGCCTGTTACACTTAGTCTGGGCTTTTAGGGGGACTTTATCTCGTGCAAACTGGCAACCCGAGGTTGCTGAGGCGCCTGGCTGCGCTGCACAGAGTACAGGAGCAGAGCGCGGAGGCTGAGGCTCCTGTCTGCCATGTCTGGGATATCGTCCAGTGATAAGGAGCTGGGAAAACTTTTCCGTCCCTCCTTTCACTCCTTCTCAGAGGATCGCTCCGGCTTCGTCGTGTAACTCGGCGAACTTGATGAAGGTCTTAAGTATAATTAATTTGCTCTGAGCTAAAGCGGCTGTTTCAGGTGGATTGAGGGACAGAAAATCGCTTTAGCTGCTGGACAGTTGAATGGAATAGCTGGATATTTTCTTCTGCTGGTTGTGCGGCGTCCGGTGGCCCTGAGTCAATGAATGCCACGTACATTTGAATGGCAAAGAACCGTTCTCCTAATGAGGGACCCGTCACAGGTAAGAGTGCTGAATGTGCATACTGGACGCTAAATAAAAGCGGCTGTAGGCTGATCTGCACTTGGCTTTCAGGAGCAAGTCCTCTTTTATAGCTTATCTGAAGCCTCTTCTGGGACTGGACCGTTTTTATTGGGAGCGGTGGGCTGCCTGAGTGAACCAGTCATGGTTTGAAAGTGATTGCATTCTGCTGTAGCAGGCGCTGGAATTTGCCCCAAAGGAATCTAATCATTAGACCTCTGTCAGTCATTTGTTTTGGATTTTCTAGTTTTCTTTCCTGAGTGAACTTCACTGAAACCCCGTAAATATGGGGGGGAAACACATGCTTGGTGTTGCTTTACTGTGTTTGTTGGCATGGGCAGAGTGTGGGTTAGAAAGTAGACCAGCTGACAAACAAGCCAGGCTCAGACCCGTGGCCAGACTAAACAAAGTCCAGCGGCGAGCAGGCTCCCCGGTGCGAGAGAGGATCGCCAACAGACAAGGGGATATGCAGGGAGATGAAAGCATGCGCTCCACCAGGACCAGGCAAACCAGGAGAGTACTGACACAGAGCAGTCCCATGCAGGGTGGGGCTCCAAACCCGGTTCAGCAGGACAGTAGTGTGCTTGGAACACGGGCTGGGCTGTCCCGCATGCCTTCCAGTGCTGGTTCCCCAAACCTGTTAGCATCATTTGCAGGGAAAAATCGTGTGCTGGTCATCTCAGCCCCTCATGAGTCGGATGGCTACTACAGGATGATGATGAGTCTGCTTAAGCCAGATGTTTACTGCGAACTGGCAGAGCGGCATGTGCATCAGATTGTGATGTTCCATCAGGAGGGCGAGATGGGAGGAAAAGTGAGACGTATTACCAATGAGGGGAAGGTGATGGAGGAGCCTTTGGATATAGCCCTTATCCCTAGGCTCATGAACTTCCTCAAGTTAGAAAAGGGGAAGTTTGGAATGGTTCTTCTGAAAAAAACATTGCAAGTTGAGGAGCGTTACCCATACCCAGTTAGACTGGAGGCCATGTATGAGGTCATAGACCAGTCTCCAATGCGTAAGATGGAGAAGGTCAGGCAGAAGGGTTTTGTGCAGAAATGTAAGGGGGCAGGGGTAGAGGGTCAGGTGGTTGAGGGTGTCCTCAGTACTGCTACCCAGGTGGACCCGCCCATTGAGAGACGACCAGAGAGAAAAGAGGTACGTAAACCCTTCAGAAGACCCATCCAGACAACCACCACGCAAGCTACTACTACAACAAGGCCTACAACTATTACCACAACTACCACCACAACTACTACAACTACAACCACCACCACCCGTCCCACTACAGTTACCACTACCACCCGACCTACCACAACAACAACAACCACCCGACCTACCACAACCTCCACACGAGCCACCACCATCGCCCTGAAGACCACACCATTGGCCCCAAAGACCACAGCTGAGACTTACTATTACAACCGCAGGGACCGACACCATTCTAAAAAGACCACCATCCAGCCCACCACACCTTCTTACTATTACACCAAAGCCTATGTTGGGAAGCATGGGGACAATCACATTGACAGAAAGGACAACAGTCGCAACAGGTATCCTGGTACCCTTCCAACTCAACACAAGCCCAGCAAAGTTAAACCATCCAAGAAGAAAAATGGTGACAGCGGACTTAGTAATGCATATGAGGATAAGCATGATGTTGGCAAACCCACAGACACTTACCCTGAGGAGAAAGAAGTTGAGGTTGTTCCCACCAAGAAAGGCAAAGGCAGACAAGACAAGGCAGAGAAGAAGAAGAAAAAGGACAAAGCAGACAAGTTGCCAAAAAAGGACAAATCAGAAAGGAGAGGAAAAGAAGGAAAAGGCAATAAGAAAAATGGAAAGAAAGCTTCCAAGACACATGAAAAAGAAAAAGAGGAGTACCAGAAGCCTACAAAGAAACCCCCACCCACTAAAGGAGCTCTGGCAACATTCTTGGAGTATTTTGAGAACAGAAGACGGCTGATCGTAAGTGCAGTAAATAGTAATAGATTAATACTGTACTTTTTGGCAAGCCTTAGGCAAGCCTTTTACTGCATGTATAAAAACATTTCTGTATGTTGTATCTTCATATGTTTGCTTGTAGCTGATAACAGCTCCAACTGAAGAGAACAGCATGTATGTGCAGCAGAGGGATGAGTACTTGGAACATGTGTGTGAGATGGCCATCAGGAAAGTCTCCATCATTACCATCTTTGGCAGTTTGACCAACAGCACCATGAAAATTGACCATTATCAACTTGGTAAGCCAAAGATTTCATTGAACTGCGTTATCACATAACAAGGGCAGAAACCAAAAAACAACTGTGTAGGTGAAGTTCAGGGGCCTCAAAAAAAATTGTATCAAGTTTATTTTGTTTATGATCCCACTGATGAACACAGGCTCACTATCAACATAAAAAACCAGCCCCAAGCTTTGACGCTTCTACTTCTGTGCTTTTTAGTAGCTTTAGTGCAGTCCGAATTGAATTCTTTTCCAGGTTTTCTCCTTGCATAGAGTCTATCATCGGTCAGATATTGTGTTAAAAGTGTTGTTCTCTGAAGCAAGTACTATTTTTTTAACATTTTATGAAGCAACATAAAGAACTTCATCAATATTTACCAATGGTTAAATGGTTAAAGTATCCAAAAAAAATTGGGGTCCCTGTGTATTTATATACTGGACAACAGATTTCAATCTATATTGCAAATTAGCTTTTTAAATCTTTAGTATGTATAGCTGTGTTTTTTAATACTACTATATACATATCCTCTCAACATTGCATAACATCTTGGCATAATCCCCCCTCTATTCCTGTGTGGTGTGAGGAGTGGGAGACTGAACTATAATTCCTCCTCATACTTTTCAGCACACTAGAAAGTCTTAGATCTGTATTTTATATTTGCCCTGTTATCAGCCATAGCATATACACCTTATTTCACCTGCTATTTGAAAAAGACTGTGGAGGGCTTGTCTAATGTGTTAACATATGCACATTTTTAAGCTTTCCATACACCGCTGCCAAAGTGAACCATGCCTGCCAGGGAACAAAAGTCAGTGACATTTACAAAATACAGCAACAGCTTCCTGTTCTCGCAGCACTTAACTGGTCTGCGGCTTGAAACTATGAATGACCAGGCCAAAGAGGGACATTTTCACTGGCCCTTTATTTTGTGTTGTGGATTAAGAGCTTTAGTGTGATACCCCAAGCAAAAAGTCACTTTGATCTGACAGTTGACCTTTGGTAGTGAGTAAAAGCAGTACTTTACCAGACATTGACCTCATATGACACAGAGACAGTGTAGGAACCTGGAGTTTGGTCTGGAAATTGAGCTTTTTCAACTGCCCGAGGTGTCAGTAGGGGTAGGAGACCTGAAACTAGATTGGCACTTTAGTTGGTTTCACCAGACATGGAAAAAACTATTGCTTTGTTGCTGATACTCTTAACTGGGGAAGGCTGAGCTCAGCAAGAGCAAGAGAGAGTTATTGGCAAAGCAAGTAGGTTTTATAGAGGGTATTTATACCAGTCCTCAGGATGTACTTTTATAACAGGACTCTCCCATGTTAGCTTTTGCCCATTTAAAGAATGAACTGAGAAACTTACGTGTTCCTAGTGCAGAAATCCTTTAAGTTCTACATAAATAGGCAGAAACACAGAAACACTTCAGATGTCACATTTTACACATATTCTGTTCATTAGTCACAAATGTACCCAAAGCAGTGTCATAGGCTTCTGCTTTTAATAAGCTTATGAGCTTTAACAGCCAAAAATAATCTGGTAGACTTTGCAGTAAACCGCAGTTCCTAAACATGATCAGAGATGACATAGCTGAGTTGACTGCTAGTGAGTCAGTTGGCAGTTACACTTTTGTTCCACTCAGTGACCAGTCTGCTCTGGGTCTGCATGGTAGGGGTCATTTTCCCTGCCAGGGGATGGAAAACAAAAATGTGTGAATGACAAGTGAGACTGAAACAGGTATTTAGATGACATTAGCATCCACCAACACCATTGCCTCTAAGGCAGAGTGGGGGCTTATCAGTGAGGGTCTTGGTTTGTTTTGGCTGTTTCATTGTTAAGTCTCACTATGTTAGGCTGTTTCAGACTTGAGTCTCACTGTGTTGGGCTGTTTCAGTGTTGAGTTTGAGTCTCAGTGTGTTAGGCTGTTTCAGAGTTGAGTCTAAGTGTGTTGGGCTGTTTCAGTGTTGAGTTTGAGTCTCAGTGTCTTGGGGTGTTTAAGTGTTGAGTCTCACTTTGTTTGGCTGTTTCAGTGTTGAGTTTGAGTCTCAGTGTTTTGGGCTGTTTCAGTGTTGAGTCACACTATGTTAGGCTGTTTCAGTGTTGAGTCTCAGTATGTTAGGCTGTTTCAGTGTTGAGTTTGAGTCTCAGTGTGTTGGACTGTTTCAGTGTTGAGTCTCACTGTGTTAGGCTGTTTCAGTGTTGAGTCTCAGTGTGTTGGGCTGTTTCAGTGTTGAGTTTGAGTCTCAGTGTGTTGGGCTGTTTCTGTGTTGAGTCTCACTGTGTTAGGCTGTTTCAGTGTTGAGTTTAAGTCTCAGTGTGTTGGGCTGTTTCAGTGTTGAGTCTCACTGTGTTGGGCTGTTTCAGTGTTGAGTTTGAGTCTCAGTGTGTTGGGCTGTTTCTGTGTTGAGTCTCAGTGTGTTAGACTGTTTCAGTGTTGAGTTTGAGTCTCGGTGTGTTGGGCTGTTTCTGTGTTGAGTCTCAGTGTGTTAGACTGTTTCTGTGTTGAGTTTGAGTCTCGGTGTGTTGGGCTGTTTCTGTGTTGAGTCTCAGTGTGTTAGACTGTTTCCGTGTTGAGTTTGAGTCTCGGTGTGTTGGGCTGTTTCTGTGTTGAGTCTCAGTGTGTTAGACTGTTTCAGTGTTGAGTCTCACTGTGTTGGGCTGTTTCAGTGTTGAGTTTGAGTCTCACTGTGTTGGGCTGTTTCTGTGTTGAGTCTCAGTGTGTTAGGCTGTTTCATTGTTGAGTCTCAGTGTGTTAGACTGTTTCAGTGTTGAGTTTGAGTCTCAGTGTGTTGGGCTGTTTCAGTGTTGAGTCTCAGTGTGTTAGAATGTTTCAGTTTTGAGTCTCACTGTTTTAAGCTGTTTCAGTGTTGATTTTGAGTCTCACTGTGTTGGGCTGTTTCAGTGTTGAGTTTGAGTCTCAGGTTGTTGGGCTATTTCAGTGTTTCATCTGACTCTCACTGTGTTGGGCTGTTTTAGTGTTTCATCTGAGTCTCACTGTGTTGGGCTGTTTCAGTGTTGAGTTTGAGTCTCAATGTGTTGGGCTGTTTCAGTGTTGAGTTTGACTCAGTGTTTGGGCTGTTTCAGTGTTGAGTTTGAGTCTCAGTTTGTTGGGCTATTTCAGTGTTTCATCTGGGTCTCAGTGTGTTAAGCTGTTTCATTGTTGAGTCTCACTGTGTTAGGCTGTTTCAGTGTTGAGTTTGAATCTCAGTGTGTTGAGCTGTTTCAGTGTTGAGTTTGAGTCTCAGTGTGTTAAGCTATTTCAGTGTTGAATCTGAGCCTCAGTGTGTTGGGCTGTTTCAATGTTGAGTCTCTGTGTGTTAGGCTATTTCAGTGTTGAATCTGAGTCTCAGTGTGTTGGGCTGTTTCAGTGTTGAGTCTCAGTGTGTTAAGCTGTTTCATTGTTGAGTCTCTGTGTGTTAGGCTATTTCAGTGTTGAATCTGAGCATCTGTGTATTAGAATGCTTCAGTGTTGAGTTTGAATCTTAGTGTGTGGAGCTGTTTAAGTGTTGAGTTTGAGTCGTAGTGTGTTGGGCTGTTTCATTGTTGTTTCTGAGTCTCAATATATTGGGCTAATTCAATGTTCAGTCTGTGTCTCAGTGTGTTGAGTCAGAGTGTCTAAGTTTTTGGCTGTTTCACTATTGAGTCTCACGATGTTGAGCCCTTTCAGTTTTAAGACCTTTCAGAGTTGTTGCCTTGGTGTGTTGGGCTGCTTCAGTGCAGGGTCTGGCACATGTGTGGCATTCACAGGCTGCCAGCATGCTGTGACTGGTCCCACTCCATCAGCAGGCATCAGAGACAGAGCAGAAAGGAAGTGTGTCTGACTAAATGGGCTGTGGTTGTGGAACCACAATTAAAGGCTTATTACTGTGGGTCTGTGCACTGCTGTACAGCTACAGTAGCCCTTCTAATTGGGTACATGCATTATATACAGTCTTTCATTTTCTTGCTCAAGGGTGGCTATGATGTAATTCACTGTAACAGGGCGTTTTGTTTATTTAGTATTTTAAGCACATAATCAGCAGCAAGCTTGAAGACTGCGGAGTATGCCATCTTCTATGCCAGTGTCTGGATACACATACAGTGTGCTGTAGAGGAAGACTGGTACTCTTTAGCATGGTAATTTTTGTTATTTTCCCATGAGGCTGAAAATGAGACATTTTGGGGATCTGTGGTGGCACAACTGTTGAAAATGGTTGAGTCATATTGTCAGAACCTATTCCTAATCCAAACACTGCCACAGACATCTGTGGTCTTGAGTCCAAAAGATGCAAAATATCACTATAGCATTTTTTACTTATTGAGTGCTATGACCATTCGGACCAACCTCTTTTTTGATCTTTTTGTGACGTTTTGTTAAGGCTTTCATTAATCACCACATTCACATGATCCAACAAATGGCTGAAATGGAAAGAATAATTTCTAAACAATGCAGGTAAATTTTTCTTAAATTATGATTTATTTAGTATTTTGCATAGCATACTGCAACTGCAATGTGTAACAATAATATATTATGTTTCAGGGATGCACCAATATGAGAATTGTGGGCTGATGCCTGTATTTGATATTTTTTCTTTATATGGCCAAAAACTAGGTGGACACCTGTCCACCAATCCTTTACTGTATGGCTAAATGGATGTGGACACTCCTTACTAAGTTGACTAAGTTGAGCGACACCCATAGGTGACAAGACTGGAATGGGTAATATTGAAGAGCTTAGTGGCTTTAAACGTGGCACTGGCATAGGACGTGGCATACTTTGCCACTAGTTAGTTTAAGTGTACTTAACTGTAAGTGCTATAATTGTGAAATGGAAGCATTTTGGAGCAACAAAGAGCCACAAATTGGTAGACCACACAAACTCAGAGAGTGGGGCTGCCAAGTGATGAACTGCATAGCACATAAAAATCTCCTATTCTCTGTTGCATCACTCACTGCAGAGTTACAAACATCAGTATTGGTAAGTAGCATTAGCACAAGAACTATGCCTTGGGGGCTTCATGAAATGGGTTTCCACTTGTGAGCAGCTGCACACATGCCTAAGATCAGTATACACAATGCCAGTTGTTGGCTGGAGTGGTGTAAAGGACGCCACCACTGAACTCTGGATCAGCAGAAACGTTTTTTCTGAAGTGATGATTCATGCTTCAGTATTTTACGTTACCTATAGGAAATTATAGTTCCAGTGAAGGTTAATGTTAATGCTACAGCATGTAAAGACATTTTAGATAATTATATGCTTCCAATGTTGTGGCAACAGTTTGGGGAAGTCCCTTTCCTGTTCCAACATGGCAGTACCCTGTGCACAAAGCGAGGTCCATATACACATAGTTTGATGAGTTTGGTGTGGAGGACCACATGTGGCCTGCACTGTGCCCTGACTTCACAAATGCTCCTTCGACCAAATGGGCGAAATTCCAAATTCTTGTAGAAAGTCTGCCTTGAGGAGTGGAGAAAATAGAAGCTGCAAGTAGTGGTAAGATGTATTCCCTCCATATCAAGTTTCAAGTTTCAAGTTTATTTGTCATTTGCACAACATGTCAGGACATTTATGCATTGAAATGTTTGTGGTGAGGCTCAGATAATCACTCTACAGAAAGTAAAATACATTAAACATTTTTTTTAAATTCCCTCCATATCAGTGATCATGCTTTTGGAAATGTATATCCAACAAGCTCAAACAGGGGTGATGGTCAGGTGTCCACACACCTATGGCCAAACAGTGTATATGAGTGCGTTGCAGATTAATAAATGTCATAATCATTAAAAAGGAATTGGCCCTGTATCAAATCATGTCTCTATGGACATTGCTCTGTCCACAGGGACACAGGCATGCTGAAACAGAAAAGGGCGTACTCCAAGCCACTGACATAAAGTTGGAAACATATAATTGTTTTGCCTCCAGTGTTTGTCTGTGGAGACTGCATATCTATGAGCTTGATTTTATACTCCTGTTAGCAATGCCTATGACTGAAACACCCAAATGCAATAATTAGGAAGGGTGTCCACATATTTATGCCATATAGAGGCCATTTTGTGTCTTCAAATGCTAATGCAGACACAAACATTTCTGAAACATAGAAATTATTAAACACATTTACCCGGATTAGGATTAGCATTAGAGAAATATTAGATTTTTTCTGTAAGTTTATGAATGCAGTTAAACAATAAATGCTTAGATTGTAGTGTAGTAGTCTATTGTCACCTAAATATTCTCTTCTAGAGTACAGTAAATTGTCATCAAATATCAGTTTGAAGTATTGGCCAAATCTAAACATCTGTTTGATTTCAAAATTATAAAGCTTATAAATCTTTTGTTGATACTGTACAACCCCTTTTGCAAAAAAGTTGAGATGCTGTGCAAAATGTATATAAAAACAGAATGTGATGATGTGCAAATCATTTAAACCCTGTATTTATGTTAGTGAAAATTATACAAAGACAACATATCATATGTTGAAACTGCAACTGAAAAATTTTGTTGCTTTGCGAAAAATATATGCCCATTTTCAATTTGATGCCAGCAACATGTTTCAAAAAAGCTGGGACAGGAGAAACAAAAGACTGGTAAAGCTGTATAATGCTAAAGAAAACACCTGGTGGAACATCTCACAACTAGTGACCTTTGAGCACTCTGAGGGCACTGCTTTAAAAACAAACATGATGCTGTAGTGGAAATCATGTCCCAACTTTTTTGGAAGCAGGGTTGCATATATTGTGCAGCTCTAGTGACAATTAATACAGTGCACATAACCGGACAGTAGGTAATTCCAACCCATTCAACTGCACACAGAGCAGCTATTGTCAAAAGATATGAGACCTGCCTCATATGTCCTGGAGGAAGCAAACGGTTGCCTTCACGGCCACAGATTTGTTGGTCTTGCATGCTTTGTGTGTGAGACAGTGGGTGAGACTTGGAATATTTGGGCTAAAGTCTATAAAGATTTAAGCTTGTGTTAAAGAGCTTGGCACATCATTGTTGTATTCCGAACAAGGAATGTCTACTGGAAATCTGAGTGAGAAATTCTTTGAATTTTGAGGAGGGCAAAACAAACAGCCGGGTTTGGCTGTGTCTTCCCAGACTGTCTCCCACATCCATCCAGTCTCCAGTGGGCTGAGAGGGCCTCTTTACATGAGCTGCTGGGTTTTTATCTGTCTCTTTTTGGACAGGAGGAAGCTGTTCTCCCAGAATAAACACCCTTGACTGCCACCTCTAAGGGGCAGCACTTGTGTGCTGGTAATTTTCCATCTGGACAGAAAGCAGACAAGGGCTGAAGTGATTAGTCAGTCTTTCATTGATGCACGTGACTGATCTCATTAAAATCTCATGTACTTAGTTTTGAATTGTCCACTTAAAGGAAGCATAGGGATAGGATTGCAGTATGCTTTGCAAAACAAAAAATAACAATGTATTATTACAGTATTTTGACTGAAATAATGGTATCAACACATAAAAACCTAATTATCAAGGTTGTATTATTATTTATTTAAGTCCATTGGTTGACTAATAGGACACCAAAATGCATTGATGTCATAGTCGACAATTGGTACTGAGAAGTCTTTATCCCCTGTGTGGTGGTTGGAGAGCATTGTGAATAACACCATCACCCTGGCCTACTGGAGACAGGGATTTGTTCCTCTGTCCAGGCAGGAAACCTGCTTACTACCTGCTGTAGTAATGAGTCCTTGGGCAATACTCGTAATGTCACATTCACATATGATTACTAATCACTCTTGATTGTCTGTTAAATATGTAATAGTAAGAGAACGATGAGTGAATTATGCTGTGTCTTCTTCATAATCCATAATTGTCAAGAACTGTAGAGAAACCAGAGAAGGTTTCCTTAGAGGGGCATCATTTGTAGTGAAGAGTAATAAATCACAATATTCTGCAATATGCCATCACAATAACAAGCATATCTCTTTAGCTAGTACGTTTGAGAAAAGGATCTTATGTCTTTGCAGAGAACGACAGGCCTATGAAGGGTCTGCGGCAGGAGGATCTGGTGAACCAAGACCTCATCACAGATCTGAGAAAAGAGTTTGGAATGGTCTACAACGATTTCTATATGGTCCTCACTGATGTGGACATGAAATGGAAGGTAAGAATATTCAGAAGGGTCAGTTAAAGGGAAATTGCATTGATTTATTTTTAGTTTCTCTTTGATTTCATTATTAAGATGTAAACAATATCATTCAGAGAGGTTTGATGTGAAATTATCTGCTGTAAAGAAACCGAGTCAGAAATGTTCACAGTGTTGGTGATAGGAACCAGACATCTGAAGCATTTAATGCCTTTATACCTCACAGAAGATTCTTTCATGAAATGACAAAAAATACACTGCATGATATTGTTTTCTGATAGTTTTGAGATAAGCTGTTTAGACTTTAAATATGTTATTTCAGATCCATTTATGGTGGAGAGGTACAAGCCGGGCATTGTAGGGCAAAATAGTTCCAAAAGAAAACTATTTTTTCTAATTTTCCAATATTTTATCATCATCAACATTACATTCCAGAACTCAGAAGACATATGAAGTTGGTTTTGGATAGTAAATCAAATTGCTATATTTGAGTTGTAGACATTGTGACACCTTGTTACTACCACTGTAAAAAATATGACTTGGTGAGTTTCTTCATAATGAACCATTTCACAACTACACTGAATGTCTCGTTACACTTAACTTAATTAACTTAATAACTTAATTAGACAGAAAATTTGAAAAAAAATGTGGAATTCTCCTTTTACAGACCAGTTATCATAATATCCTAGTGATGTTCTTTTATACATTGTGGAGTATGACACTAATCAAGGCATTCCTGGTTTCATCATGATCAGTAACATGACATACAGATGTCACCCAAATGTATTACTTCTGTGAAATTAAAGGCTTTCTGTGTGAAATCTTGTGATCTTGTGTTAGCATTTTAGCGCTGCAGATAATTTTGGCCTGGAATTTACACTTCCTCTCTGGTATGTCTGGTCTATGAACAACAGATAAAATCAGCTGAAACTCTGACTGCATTTGACTTTCAGTGAAGAGCCTCATAGTGACAGACACAGTGTAGCACAACACACTTACATCATTACATTTTGACAGCGGTACAGCTTTTATCCTCAGCAGTTCTCAGTAGCGTGTTTATGTGCCAGGGTTAAAAACGAGGGCCTGTTTGCACACAGCTGGTATATACAAAGAGGCCAGTGTGTGGGCAGCCGCTGAGGGGACAGAGCGTATAGTCTCTTAAAACTGCACTGAACCATGGCTAGCCAAGACACTCTAAAACAGCTCCACTTTCGGAAGAAAAACTGCCCTAAAATCAACTTTTCTTTTCTCAGGAGAAATGAAGTATAGTTCAACATTGTGTTAATAAAGGACCACAAATTTTTTTATTCTCTCCCAAACATCCCTTTAGGAGATGGCGCCTAAGATATACATGTAACTGTAAGACATTCTTGAGACAGATGAGATATGCATGAGGTATCTGAGGGATCTGAGATACAGAAAACATCTGTATAAGAAAATGATGAGAGCTTATGTAAATATTATTCAGCTAAGACTAGGGTGAGATAAGTCTGGCACAAACGTCATCTGTGAGACACTGTTTTGATTAAATTGAGACAATCTGAAAGTTTTTTATTTCTCGGGAGCCAAAAAGCAGAGGAAGCGATATAGTTAACGATATAGTTACAGCTACAGAACTGAACTTATCGCGGCCTTGAAATGGCAGTAAATTTTTTCAAATCTTTATTACAGTGGAGAGAAAGGATTACTCAAACAACAATAATTACTCAACAGTTAACAAGCTAAACACAAAAGTTAGTAAGACAGCAAGATACCTTCTTTGGCTGAAAGGGTAAAAATCTTGTCTTTGGTGCTACTTTGTGCTGAATAAAGATAGAATCATCTTTTTCTTTACAGTTTTGTTTGATGACTGAGGTAAGAGTTACAATAATGCCAGCTTGGTTGTATGTGGCTCTTTCTACTGAACTGGTACAAAGTGAGACTTCAAAACACATTTTGGACTTTAAACTGACTTTGAATTTAGACTAAAATTTAGAACTTTGAATGACCCTGTAACTTCCATCCATCCATCCATTTTCTAAGCCGCTTCTCCATCAGGGTCACGGGGGGGTGCCGGAGCCTATCCCAGCAGTCTTCGGGCGGGACCCTGTAACTTAATTATGGTTATTTTATTAAAACAAATGATTAAACATTCCAATTTGTATCTACCAAAATAATCGTAACACTATCATAACTTTGCCAGATGTTTCAGTAGTTATTGTTTCGGTAGTGACAATTTATGCTAATTTTGATCATAACTCAAAAACGCTAGCCAGTACATGACTAGCAAACACAGCTCTCAACAGTTTTACACACATTAACTAATCATTTTTAATTAAAACATCAAATCTGTTTATTGCAGAAAATATGATCATTCTTAATGCTACACACTTTAGACTTATTTACTTTGAAAAAATGGACTTTAACTGTTCATCATGTGGCCATGAGGGACATGGATGCAGTCTCACTTCCTGCACTAAAATCAGGGGTGTGGCTGAAACTCTTTTTGTTTTGTTAGTGATTATTTTCACATGTTGAAATTTTAGGGTTAGTGTTTAGGACAGCCACCTCACAATAGAAAGTACACTATACATTTAGATTTTTGATATATTTAGCTTATTACAAATATATATCTTAATAATGCCTTAGGAACTAATTAAGTAGAATGGTCCATTTGTTAGCCATTATATCAATGGGTAGATTAGCAGGCAGGACTGGGTGAGCACTGCAGGGATTCTCAGTGGTTGTATATTTGTGAAATGCATGCTGGGTATTATAGTGATACAATAATCATAAACAAAAATCATATTAAACCCTTGTTATAGTCTGGAATGGCATGTGTGCCAAACACACGGGATGAAAAACATTGCGATATTTCACTTTGTTTATTGCTTTGAATGGGCTGGTTATTGTGGTTTGAGGAAAAATCTTGAGAACTCTTGTGTCGATGTGTTGGTATGACAGTCCATGTCACACACATAATTTTAGGCTTGGTTTGTTATTTTAGAGCCGCTCAGAATGCAATGTGATGTCCTTTTGCTGACTTTGCATCTTTTTCTGCGCTCCATTTTCTCACAACACTCCAGCAATTTTATGAAGTTCCGATTGCCATGAAGGCTGTGTTTGGCTACATTGACACATTCTCCTCCCGCATCCGAGAAATGGAGCAGCAGAAGCGCGATGGGGTGACTTGTAAAAAAGAGGACAAGCCACGGTCACTGGAGAACTTCCTGTCCAGGTAGCATATGCACACATCCTTCACTTCACCCATGTCTCTCTGTTTAAATGCAGCCCAAAAGAGCCCAATTTCTCAATGTTTCCTCATCAACACAGGCTTTAGACTTCTGTGTGTGATGGCATGCTGGAAATCTTTCTGTGCAATTGTTTATAACTTAAACTTAATCCAAAAAATAAATAACATTAGGTAGAGTAGCCTAAACTCATACTCAAGTTAATGTTTTGTTATTTCAGTGAAGAAATGACTCAAGTAGAAGTAAAAGTAGCCTAGCAAAAAAAAGACTTAAGTAGGAGTTAAAAACTGTAATGTCAAACACTCCTGATGTACTGAGTTCCCTACAGAGCTGCAGTTAAACTTCTTAGTAACTCCAGTGTCCATCAGTGCAGCAGCTCAAGTTTCTAAATACTCTGTTCTTCTCTTTTTTGGCTGCTTTTGGACTACAGTATGGTAAAAATGCTCAAGCTCAAAAGTGAGAAGCATGAGCAACAGAAAAGTGAAACAATGGAACAGAATGGAACTAAACCCAAAAAGAGAATGAAATATGAATGAATGGCTGTAAAGTGAAAATGTGATAAAATGTAAAATGACAGACGTACTAGAAGTAAACATATTCAGATTGCGAAAAAAAAACATGCGTCCGTCAAAGTTGTGCCAAAGTACATGGAACTGAGTAATTCTGATTAGTTCCTACCACCTCTGCTCATACATAATCAGTGAATCAGGTAAAAAACAGAAAACATTCAGTTCCCTTTGAACAATAAAGGCCAATCTGATTTCCATGTTTTTTGGCTGCATCATGGCTTTACTGTTAATTACTCACCTAATGATCCTAATGATCGCTGTGGTCCCAAACGTGTTGTCATGGTTACAGTGTGGTAGTTCTTTATCTGTGTGATCTCAGGTTCCGCTGGAGACGCAGATTATTTGTGATATCGGCTCCCAACGATGAAGAGTGGGCCTACCAGCAGCAGCTCTATGCACTGTCCAGTCAGGCATGCAACCTGGGTACGTCTCATATGTGTTTTCACTGAAAATGTATAGCTTTCGTAAATGTAGCTGGATTATTATAGGTATGGCATTTCCATTACTTCAATATATATATGTATGTATGTATTCATTTATATTTTTTAAAAATGGCTTGTTTCCAAAAGTATTCACTCACCCATCCAAATCATTGAATTCAGGTGTTCCAGTCACTTCCATGGCCACAGGTGTATAAAACCAAACACCTAGGCATGCAGACTGCTTCTGCAAACATTTGTGAAAGAATGGGTCGCTCTCCATGCTTTCCAGCATGGTACCGTGATAAGATGCCACCTGTGCAAGAAGTCCAGTCATGAAATTTCCTCATTACTAATTATTCCACAGTCAACTGTCAGTGTATTATAACAAAGTGGAAGCGATTGGGAATGACAGCAACTCAGCCACAAAATGGTAGGCCACGTAAAATGAGAGGACGGACGCTGAGGCGCATACCGCGCGGAGGTCGCCAACTTTCTGCAGAATCAATCGTTACAGACCTCCAAACTTCATGTGGTCATCAGATTAGTTCAAAAACAGTGCATAGAGAGCTTCATGGAATGGGTTTCCATGGTCGAGCAGCTGCATCCAAACCTTACATCACCAAGTGCAATGCAAAGCGTTGAATGCAGTGGTGTAAAACGCCGCCACTGGACTCTAGAGCAGTGGAGACATGTTCTCTGGAGTGACGAAATCACGCTTCTCAGTCTGGCAATCTGATGGATGACTCTGGATTTGGCGGTTGCCCATAGAACGGTGCTTGTCTGACAGCATTGTGTAAAGTTTGGTGGAGGGGGAATTATGGTTGTTTTTCAGGAGTTGGGCTTGGCCCCTTAGTTCCAGTGAAAGGAACTCTTAATACTTCAGCAGACCAAGAGATTTTGGACAGTTTCTTGCACCCAACTTTGTGGGAACAATTTGGGGACAGCCCCTTCCTGTTCCAACATGATTGCGCACCAGTGCATAATGTGAGGTCCATAAAGACATGGATGAGTGAGTTTGGTGTGGAAGAACTTGGCTGGCCTGTACAGAGTCCTGACCTCAACCAGATAGAACACCTTTGGGATGAATTAGAGCGACGACTGCGAGCCAGGCCTTTTCGTCCAACATTAGTGTCTGACCTCACAAATGGAAGAATGGTCAAAAATTCCCATAAACATAAAACCCTTATATGACATGTGAAGGAAAAAATAACTTTTATCCTTTTCTATTTTGTTGTTACTGTCATTCAGTTCACATGTTCCAAACAATGCAGATATCACATGATTATTTTTGACTTTTTCTATTTTTTAAGCTTTTGTCTTGTTTATTTTTGTTACAATTAAGAAATACATTTGACTACTAATTTTCATTTTTGTAATAGTTTTCTTTAACTATAATAACCCTGACATGTAGGCATTGTGTGCAGTTACTGTACCACACAGCAACAAGACTTTGAATATTTACGGCACATTTCACGCGCTGAAATCTTTCCATCTAGTAAATCTGTGTGCACACGGGAAAAGAACTAAGACTGATTCTCACTTGTCAGTCAAGGCTGATTGAAACCAGGCTGCTTTTACTGTAGTTCTGACCGGGCCAGCTTTTGCGTAGCCATGGGATTTTTTGCTCTTAATATTTCTAAAGCATGAATTCAGAGTGGGTCCCAGATGACAATATTGGCATGAGCATTGTTGGGAATGAGCTTGACTGTGCACGCAACAGCTGTTCCGGTCTGTCAATTTGCCTCGTGTTCCAGAAATCCAGACATACCTCAGGCTAATAAATCTTTGCTGCACGCACATTTGAAATGTGGCTCTTTAATTAAGGGTAATATAGTGCACTTGCATCTTGAGCCTGGGCAGATATGGTGTGTGAACTCTCACCATTTTTTATACAGCTGCACTTGTTTTTCTTGTCAGTCCCACTCCCAATGACCCGGGACATGACCTTAGCTTTTGCACGGCCACACATAGAACAGTTAATGGTAGGGTCTGAAGATAGGGCTGTGCTTCTTTCAGCTCAAGGCCTGCATCCAAAAGAAGACACATTCCACTATTGCTGTCTGCAGAGATCATCACACAAAATTATTTCCTTCAGTTACTGAATTATCAGCCTGAAATGAATCAGTCAGTGCTGGGTTTGGAAAACGTTGTAGTGAAGTGCTGACCATCAATATTACTCAACCCTTACGATCTTAAAAATAAAGATGCTGGAAAGGGTTCTCTGAGGCAGTTCTATAAAAGAACTAATTTTGGTTCCCAGTGAACTTTTGAATGGATGTTTCTTTAAACAGCTTTAAACATGCTTCTTCTATGGCATCGATCCAAATAACCTCTTTTTGGCACCTCTATTTTTAACAGTTCCTTAAAAGCCCAGACCTATTACATCCTAAGGCTTATTAATCAGTAACTACATGGGAAGCAATGCAAACTAGTTTTTCTGGTTGAGTTTTTCTAAAGTTAATGAGGAATGGAAGCATGCAATACTTACAGTTAAAGGGCCTATACAGATAATAGAGTTTGATATAGTATGTAAACACTGTTTCAAAATGTATTCTCCCCACTTCATATGTGGAAATCAAGCTGCAAACACAGTCAGTTTTGAAATCATTGTTTCTGTGATGTCATAAAAATCAGTAATAATATCAATAACATATATCCATCTATTCAGCCTACAGCAGTTTAGCCCCACCCATACACTCTGAAGTTACAAGGAGTGTTTAAGCCTGGACTGCTTTTTGATGAGGTACAATACAGGCCAAGCCAATCCAAACACAGATTATTTACATACATAATTCAAGACATTATACCAACATCCTGATATCAGCTGATTCTGTGTGACGTAAGCTGAGTATACACTGCTTGAAGTGGCAGTGAAGGAGGCTCTGCTCCCACAGAGAACAGTTTTTGACACCATAACAGTTGGACTCAAAGGCGTCGGTCATTTCAAACATTCCACCTCAATAGATTCCCACCAGACCTATGCTGTGTGATCTTAGACTGTTTTTAAACACACAATCACAACAGCTTCCCCAGTGTGGGTGGGAACACAAAGGCTGGAAAAACAGAGGCAGAGGAGTCCACATTTCCTTCCAAAGTCTGTCTCTGCTGACTTTACTGTGTTCAACTGAGTGGAATTACTTTTTTGTATTGTCCAAGGTTTAGGGTTAGGGTTATAGCTTTATTTGAAACTGTATATGGACAGAGTGTTTTCCTACAGTGTGAGTATATAAATCATAGACTTTGTCTACTTTGATGGTCTGTTCAAACATACAATGTGAGCCACCAAAGAACAAGATTTCTACAACTGCGCAGTGTATGTCAGGCTTTAGAGGACATTCAACTACAGCTTAATCAGCCAAACAAAAGACTTCAGATGTAAAACACCACAAGTGCACTCTTCAGATGCACTAGCCTTGGATGTGATCCCTGCTGTCACTGTGCTGCAGAGACAGATGCTTAAAGAGTAGAATTGCTTTTTATGATGAGGAACGGGTTACTCCATCCAGGGTAACTAATATAGCATAGCTAACTAATGCATTTCATTTAAAATCAGGTAGATTGTAATTTAGGCGAGTAGGCATGTAGTCATGTAACTACAAACAAATGTTTGTTTACAACGGAGTGTCCCTTCAAGTAATCATTGAAAATTCATTCCAAAAGATCAGCAAAGCTAACATGAGTGAGAGTAGTAATCACATTTCACAGGCTTGCCAACACACACACACACACACACACACACACACACACAAAGGTTCACTTTCCTCTCTGTTTGACCTGGCATTGATTACTGTACTCAGCTCTCAGTTCTGGCTCAATTGAATTAATCAAGCTCTGCCTGTCCATTGATGGGAATCAGTTGTGTATATCAACATGCAGCTCACATACCTTACAGATTACAATCACCAAAACCCAACAGGTCTTTTAATGTGCTTATGGGAAATCATTGAATATTAGGGGCACTAGATTCAGTTGTAATGGCACTAGATTCAGTTTGTATCTGTCTCATAAGTGATGTGTGTTTATTTGCAGGGCTGCGTCACATATCAATCCTGAAGCTGGTGGGGACTGACATGGCAGATATGGGTGGAGTGTTGGAACTATACCCCATTAATGGTGAGAATCTTTATGCAAAAAGCAAGACATGTGGCTAATTCAGCAGCCAGCTGTTCAGCTCCTGGTTTGAGGGTCAAATTAGAGCTTTTCAGAGTGTAGTTGTTGACATTAGCAGCTTTGCTCAGCTGTAACACCAGGAACAGCAGGTAGGCTACGAAGGCTGGACCACGCATTCCGTAAATCTCCTGAACCCTCAGCCCTGGAGGGCTGGGTGAGGACCACAGCATTCCAAAAGAAAATAAGACATAACTATGGGTTGCAGATATACTGGCGCAAAAGTGAATCACTCTGACTCTCCCCCATCATATGGATTTTATTATATAGCAGCTGAAGTGATAAGCCCAAAAACCGTGAACCATAAACAGCCCTGTCCACAGTACAAATTAAACATGAGCAAAACTTTTAATGCACCGTTTAAGCATTTATGCAAATATTTAAAGTGTTGGTGCAGATTACAACCTTTTATTGTTATTATTATTATTATTATTATTATTATTATTACCAACTTCAATTCCAAATAGGTATGTGTAAGGAATAGTATGTAAAATGCAAATAAATATGGAAAGCAGTGATTTGTAATACATTTTGACCTACATTTCAATGAAAACAGTACAAAGATATGTAATATTTTAGCTTCATTGTTTTTTTGTAAATATTGTAAATATACACTCATTTAGAAACTGATGCCAAAACACTTGTGATGGGAAAAATTCAAGACTAGGAATTTTGTGAAATGTTCAACAAGTCTAAAACAGTTGATGCAGTCATCTGTGGAGGTTTCCCTGTAGAAAAGGCCTAGTCTGTGAGGAGGCTGGGCATTCTACCAAAAAATGTGTCAGCAAATGATGAGGCTGTTTATCTGAAATGGATTTCAACCTTTCAGATTGTTCATGGAAATAATGGACTTCTCTAGAGTAGAGTACCAATAGAGACAGGACCATCCAGAGTGTTACCAGTGTGCCATTATATGGGTGTGTACTAGTGTCCACTGTGTGGGAAACTTTCGCAGTAGTGAATGTGCCATTAACTATATAGACATATATATATATATATATATATATATATATATATATATATATATATATATATACACACATATATATACTCAACAATATGAGGACTGGCCTGCCTGTCTGAAAACATATGGTGCATTACTTAGTGCAAAATAGAGAAGACTGTAGACTTGTATACTGGAAGAATGGCAAAGAATTTATATTTCTAAACTGGATCAGTCGGTGTTTTTAGCTCCCAAATTATTATTGTGCTGTTAAATGGAAAAACTGTAACCATAATTTGGAATGAGCATATATTTATATATGTTAAAGTTAATAAGATAAAGCATCAAATGTTTGTTCATCGAAAGTTATGTTCATTAGCATTGCACATACTCTTTTTAAATTATTTGCTTTGCATTGTATTATTATTTGGCATATTATTTGGTATAAATTTGAGTTCATATCGCTTACCCCTACATCAATCCTGAAAGCAGGGAGATGTTTCCAGTCTTCACATTTTTCTGCATCCCGGAAAGCCGCAGCTGCTCTGCATGTGCTTGTGCAGCTGCTGCTGCACTGAGTGTCAGGGCTTTCATGTGTTTCAAAAGCTGCATCAGCAAGTCTAAAGGATGGCCTCTGTGATGCTTTTAGATCAAACAGCTGTTTGAGTAAGCAGTATTAAAAGGGCTGACTTTAGAGGCAGCCACAAGACCTTCCAAGGGGCTCCCACATGAGACATGAAAGCAAGGCTAAATTCTGAAGATGTATGTCAGTTTTCCAAACATAAATCTGTTTCTCAAATGTGTGGAGAGGGATTGTTTTCTTACATTTTTGCTTTATGTAAGAAGCGCTGCTTATAATGTTATTTATTTTCAAAGCCGTCCCAGCACCTTAAAATGACCTGCTGCTTTCATCGTTTCTGCTGTGAACAGTGTTTTTACAGATGGATGAGAGGATATGTTAACGAAACTTAGCCTCTTGCTCTGTAAGCCTCGAATCCTCCATACCATCTCATACCACACTAGGCTGCCCAATGCTTAGATCTTGTGTTTGACTTACGATCAACATATATATAAAACATTCTACTGAATTAGTTTGAACTGCTGTCTCACAGAAAAAAAAACAATGAAGTATTCAGACTTTATTAATTTAGTTGAAAAGACCCCAGCAATCTCACATGTCTCCACTTGAGTTTAAGATCTCAGATAAACTCTCATCTTTTATCTCTCCTGTATCTCATGTCTCGTTTTGGTCTAATACTATTGCTGAGAATTTCTTGAGCCATAAAAGAGCAACATTTAAGCGATAAGATTTTTCTGTGGGTCATCCCTTAACATGGCCATGAACAGCCTACCACGACAGGAAAGAGCCGTTTGACTGCCATGCAAAATAACTAACCATAGACTGTTTTTTTAGGGTGACGTATAAGAGCAGACTGTTTTCATAACAGGGCTACTAGAAAAACATCCCCAGGGCAAACACATCAGTATGTGTCAGCAAACACGCAAAGATATCTCACTCAAAAGCTACTAAAGCCTTCAAAGAAAGCACTTCAATGAGTTTTAAAGAGACAAAGCCATGAACTTCTTTTTAAATCCTGCCTCTATATCTTACTCCAAGAGGCAATGTGTAGAGCTGGCAACTGCATGCAAAGTTTGTTTCCTGTCAGAGAGATAAAAAGGACATGTGGAAAGCCAATGAGAATGAAACTGGCAAAATCCTGATTGTGGGGATTGTGAGTTGTGGCCAGCTCAACATGCAAAAGATATCAGAGTCTCCGTTTACAGTCTGAGGCCTATTTTATCTCCTTATAGTGATGTCAGCACTCATCAGCACTCAAATCTTTCAGGTGTGACAAAATGAACTTTGGATCAAAACGTCCTTTTAAAAGCAGTTTGGAAAAGAAAAAACGTTTTATTATTAAAACTATTGTTTATAGTTATTTAACCCCTCAAACTCACAGTCTTATTACACACTAAGGCTAATTATTCTGTAACTACAGGGACTTCAATGCAACTTTGCTGAGCTATTCTTAGGTTTTACAAATGTGTAATAAAATTTGGGCTCGCCAGCAGGCTCTGGCCATGTGGGATTAAACAAAACCTGCTCTTTCGACTAAAGAAAGACATTTTGATGAATGTGAAGCTGTGTGTTGCAAAATATACCCAAAGTATAAACAAAATCACATATTAAGAAAAGCTTTGCAAATATTTTGTTATTACTTATCGCCTTAAAAGCCCAGGATCAGTCAACAGGTCCAGGCATCCATTTCTCATGCTTATAACCTCAGAATAATTCAGCCAGTTTACACTGTTTTCCATGTAGTTACTCAATAATAAGCCTAAGGAAGTCATAGTGCCCTTATCAGGCAAAAAATAAATAAATAAATAAAATATTGCTTTTTTGGGATAAAACAGGTGTAGTATGTAAACACTGTTAAACTCCACTCCCCAGGCAATACAGTCCACACAGTCATATGCAAAAGTTGTTAACTTTTAAGTTAAATATGTTAACACATCCTCTACAGACTCAAACGTGGCTGTTTGTTTTTTTTTTTGTTGCAACTTTCAGTGCACAATTTCTGTTCATTTGCTGTGCCATAACTTTTGCAAGGCCACATTTTTGTTTTATTTTTCCTCATTAAAAAAGCAGCATGTTTTGAGTTCATTGTTTTTGTGATGTTATGAAAAATAAATGTATTTTCATAAATCTGCCCAGTGAGCCTTCAGCAGTTCAGTGCTGAAGTTAAAGGAGTGTTTCAGTTTTGCTTTTTGAATGTAGGACAAGAGAGGGCAGCCAATCAGAACTGATCGGTCTTAAAGCTACAGTAACAATAAAAACCTGTTTAATTCTAAGGTATTGAAGTTGGAAAATAATCCAATAATTTTAATACATAGAACCACATAAATGTCATAAAGTGAAAAAAATAAAACGGAAGTGGATCGTTTAATATCAGTCAGAACATTTCCATAGAACTCCATATGTGTGTTCCAGGCAGTGCCACAGTGGAGCGTGAGGGCTTATCTGCCACACTCGTGAAGGACATCAGAAACTACTTCCAGGTCAGCCCAGAGTACTTCTCCATGCTGTTGGTGGGCAAGGATGGCAACGTGAAGTCCTGGTATCCATCGCCCATGTGGTCCATGGCCATCATATATGACCTGATCGACTCCATGCAGCTCCGCAGGCAGGAGATGGCCATCCAGCAGAGCCTGGGCATGCGCTGCCCCGAGGACGAGTATGGCAACTACGGCTATCACCACGGCTACCATGAGGGCTACCAGGATGGCTATCACCAAGGATACGGTTACTGAGGGGTGTTGGGCAGTCTGTGACCTTTTCAGACAGGGCTGTTTTCCACTGGACTGAGTTTCAGTGTCAGAGGTCACCCTCCATACTTCCTCTTTACTGTTTTTCCATTAATCATTTACAGCTGTCAGCGTTTGAACATGCCTCTTTCCTCCTGTAGGTTCACAGCCTCTCCCGTACTGAGGCTGTATAGTGTTTCACGGCTATTGACAATCTTTTGTAGATAAAAGATGATATACTTTTGTATTTATTGGATTTTTGCTCTGAGTTAAGTGGTCATTTTGAAGGTCACACCTTGCTTCTTGTTTGATTTTTGTTACTCTGTTTTTAATGCACTGTTGCTTATATACTGTGTCCTTATTTATATTGATGCCAATAAAAACAGCCTGACTTTAAAACTGTCCCTTTGGTTATTAAGCAAAACATCAGCTTTACAGTAAAGTTAGAGTGCTTTAACTCTGCTGTAGTGTGTCCTTGTGGGGGTCTATTCACATTTACTTCACTACATCACCCCCTGATGGTCAGTGTGGTTTAGCAAAGCTTTGCTAAAGACACCCTAAGGCCTAAATACTAAAGACTCCCAGACAATCAGGCCTCTGTACAGTCATGCTCTTCACTTTTTAAAGCCTGTTTTATTATGCATGTACATTTTTTATGAAAACACTTTTGTAGACACCTCAAAAGTAACATTTATGTGCTTACTGCTTTGGTTCACATGGTATCATATGCAAAAGTTTGGGCATCCCTGGTCAAATGGCGTGTTTTGTTCTCAGCATCAAGTCCTTGTACAATTAAATGCATTTACTATTAAGTGTGATTACTGCACCCATTCTGAATTTAACATATAGGGAAAAAATGAACAATTCCCATGCAAAAGTACACACACTTTTTATATTTGATTTTTTTTTTCCTAATTGTGAAAATTAACAAGTAAATACACTGCTCAAAAAAATAAAGGGAACATTCAAATAACACATCCTAGATCTGAATGAATGAAATATTCTCATTGAATACTTTGTTCTGTACAAAGTTGAAAGTGCTGACAACAAAATCACACAAAAATCATCAATGGAAGTCAAATTTATTAACCAGTGGAGGCCTGGATTTGGAGTCACACACAAAATTAAAGTGGAAAAACACACGACAGGCTGATCCAACTTTGATGTAATGTCCTTAAAACGAGTCAAAATGAGGCTCAGTATTGTGTGTGGCCTCCACGTGCCTGTACGACCTCTCTACAATGCCTGGGCATTCTCCTGATGAGGGGGCGGATGGTCTCCTGAGGGATCTCCTCCCAGACCTGGACTAAAGCATCCGCCAACTCCTGGACAGTCTGTGGTGCAACGTGGCGTTGGTGGATGGAGCGAGACATGATGTCCCAGATGTGCTCAATCGGATTCAGGTCTGGGGAACGGGCGGGCCAGTCCATAGTTTCAATGCCTTCATCTTGCAGGAACTGCTGACACACTCCAGCCACATGAGGTCTAGCATTGTCCTGCATTAGGAGGAACCCAGGGCTAACCGCACCAGCATATGGTCTCACAAGGGGTCTGAGGATCTCCTCTCTGTACCTAATGGCAGTCAGGCTACCTCTGGCGAGCACATGGAGGGCTGTGCGGCCCTCCAAAGAAATGCCACCCCACACCATTACTGACCCACTGCCAAACCGGTCATGCTGAAGGATGTTGCAGGCAGCAGATGGCGTCTCCAGACTGTGCTCCAGTCACATGTGCTCAGTGTGAACCTGCTTTCATATGTGAAGAGCACAGGGCGCCAGTGGCGAATTTGCCAATCCTGGTGTTCTCTGGCAAATGCCAAGCGTCCTGCACAGTGTTGGACTGTGAGCACATCCCCCATCTGTGGACGTCAGGCCCTCATACCATCCTCATGGAGTCGGTTTCTAACCGTTTGTGCAGACACATGCACATTTGTTGCCTGCTGGAGGTCATTTTGCAGGGCTCTGGCAGTGCTCCACATGTTCCTCCTTGCACAAAGGCGGAGGTAGCGGTCCTGCTGCTGGGTTGTTGCCCTCCTACGGCCTCCTCCACGTCTCCTGGTGTACTGGCCTGTCTCCTGGTAGCACCTCCAGCCTCTGGACACCACGCTGACAGACACAGCAAACCTTCTGGCCACAGCTCGCATTGATGTGCCATCCTGGATGAGCTGCACTACCTGAGCCACTTGTGTGGGTTGTAGAGTCCGTCTCATGCTACCACGAGTGTGAAAGCACCACCAACATTCAAAAGTGACCAAAACATCAGCCAGAAAGCAGAAAGGTACTGAGAAGTGGTCTGTGGTCCCCACCTGCAGAACCACTCCTTTATTGAGTGTGTCTTGCTAATTGCCAATAATTTCCACCTGTTGTCTATTCCATTTGCACAACAGCTGTGAAACTGATTGTCAATCAGTGTTGCTTCCTAAGTGGACAGTTTGATTTCACAGAAGTTTGATTTACTTGGAGTTATAATGTGTTGTTTAAGTGTTCCCTTTATTTTTTTGAGCAGTGTATAAATTGTGCATAAACATTGTCTGGCAAATGGAATGTCTAAGTTTGTTCCCTGTTACTTTCTCATAGAAAATCAACAAAACATTGTAATTTAACTGGGGGTGTTTTGACTTGACTCTATGAGTCTTAAAGCAATCACAGCTCCAAAACAGCACAGTTATTCTATTTTTAAACCGAACTGGCTTCGTTAAGCCACTGTTTCTCAGTGACACAAGGACAGGTAAGAGCTCTGGCTTTGGCACTGCACATTCAAATTTCAGCAGATGACGAAATCCATTCACTGTTAAACTGCCGTAGGCCGAACATATGTGTATGTGTTGGGTTTTTGCATCATCACAAAAACGACAAAGAGGAGCTTAGCTTCCACATATGGACTGTATGGACTATCTTTATCTGTATTACTGTGGTTTACCGTCTGTTTCTTTGTTCTGTGCATTGACATATTCGTAATAATTGACAAAATCATCATTGGTTCTTGAAAAGTGCTTTACAAATCCCATGTTTTTTATTAGAACCATTAATTTACCAGTTTTCAATACTCAGTGCTACTTGAGACATGGAAAATTACACTGTATTTCCAAACAATTATTTTACAAACCAGAATGTCTATAAGATGAGGTTTCTTGAGCAGATTTATTTTAAGCGTTGCCCAAACACAAGTACTGCAGTTCCATCAAATAAAAATACTGTTGTTTTCCTAATGTGAATACATGACTTCATAAAGAAATCTATGTGAAATTCTACTAAAAGCAGGCAGGTAAGAGAAGGGATGCCATGGCACAAGAGAAAACACAGATTTAACACCTCACTGATGTAAATAAGCATTTTTGAAATCAAGGCTTGAGGAAAAGTTACAATCATTTTGACATATTTTTCTGTGCTATCTTCATTTACAGTAAAAAGTAACTTCTGTAAATAAACCCAGTACACAGTCAACAAGCTGGTCAATAGTAATTAATGGGAATGGACACAAGAACCGAACAATGACTTGAGTGTGATTTTCACTTATGATAGTAACAGTGGAAGCATATTATCTTGAGAAGAGGCCTGCAAACAAATTCCACTCTTTCTGAATATACGCAGACCATTTTAAACACAGTTATAAAATCTAACATGTTTAATACGACATTTCAGAATTGTTATTTGTCTCAGTAGCCTAGTCACATTTGAGAAAAAAAAGCCCATGGATATTTATAAGAAATACCAGAATATACACTATATTTCCAAAAGTATTCACTCACCCATCCAAGTCATTGAATTCAGGTGTTCCAATCACTTCCACTGCCACAAGTGTATAAAACCAGGCACCTAGGCATGCAGACTGCTTCTACAATCATTTGTGAAAGAATGGGTCGCTCTCAGGAGCTCAGTGAATTCCAGTGTGGTACCGTGACAGGATGCCACCTGTGCAACAAAGTCCAGTCATGAAATTTCCTCATTACTAAATATTCCACAGTCAACTGTCAGTGGTATTATAACAAGGTGGAAGCGATTGGGAACGATAGCAACTCAGCCAGAAAGTGGTAGGCCACATAAAATGACAGCGTGGGGTCAGTGGATGCTGAGGCACATAGTGCGCCGAGGTCGCCAACTTTCTGCAGAATCAATCACTACAGACCTCCAAACTTCATGTGGCCTTCAGATTAGCTCAAGAACAGTGTGTAGAGAGCTTCATGGAATGGGTTTCCATGGCAGAGCAGCTGCATCCAAACCTTACATCACCAAGCGCAATGTAAAGAGTCGAATGCAATCATGTAAAGTGCCACCACTTGATTCTAAAGCAGTGGCATTTTCTCTGGAGTGACTAATCACGCTTCTCCACCTGGCAATCTGATGGACGAGTCTGGGTTTGGCGATTGCCAGGAGAACGGTACTTGTCTGACTGCATTGTGCCAAGTGTAAATTTTTGGTGGAGGGGGGATTATTGTGTGGGTTGTTTATCAGGAGTTGGGCTCAGCCCCTTAGTTCCAGTGAAATGAACTCTTAATGCTTCAGCAGACCAAGAGATTTTAGACAATTTCATGCTCCGAACTTTGTGGGAACAGTATGGGGACGGCCCCTTCCTATTCCAACATGACTGCACAACAGTGCACAAGGTCCATAAAGACATGTATGAGCGAGTTTGGTGTGGAAGAACATGACCTGACCTCAAACTGATAGAACACATTTGGGATGAATTAGCAGAGACTGAGAGCCAGGCCTTCCTATCCAACATCAGTGTCTGACCTCACAAATGTGCTTCTGGAAGAATGATCAAAAATTCCCATAAACACACTCCTAACCCTTGTGGAAAGCCTTCCCAGAAGAGTTGAAGGTGTTATAGCTGCAAAAGCGTGGGCAGACCTCATATGAAACCCTGTGGATTAAGTTCATATGCATGTGAAGCCAGATGAGCGAATACTTTTATGTCATAATTACAGCAACAGCATTAGGTAACACATTACTTGAAGCTTGCTGCATAATATTATAGCAAATGCCACATTCTGTTCATTCTGTTATTGTGTTGCTATGGCAGATTTTGTTCAGTAAGATAACAGTGTCATTTTACCATTACCGGTAACTGACAACACAGATGCCAGGGTCTGAGGTCATGACTGTTATAAAGGGTATGCTTAGCAGAAATTAGCATGTGACATAAGTTATCATGATGATTGGTATCATGAGACTGTTACAAATCTTATGCAAAAGATTAGATAGCCCTGGTCAAACATCCTCCACAAAGAACACACTCCTGCACATTTTAATACACAAATACAGTTTATTTGCGAAAGTTAAAATATTTGGGGGAAAACCCCTTTCCAATATGTTAAATGGAACAAATAAATAGAAATTGTGCACTAAAATTAGAAAAATGCTTACTTAAGTTTGTTCTCTGTAGAGGATGTGTTACTTATTCTCTCTAAGAAAATCCACAAAACATGTAATTTGAACAGAGGTGTTAAAAACTTACTGTATACAGCTCTACATTACCGAAAAAAAACTCTGATATCTATGATCTATTGTGACATATGATATGTTAACAGAATGGTTATGTCAATATGATGCAGCAGGGTTCAAGCATTTAAAGTGCCAAGCAGCATTATAAATACAGGCACATACAGATCATTTACAAGATAATTACGGTCAAGTCTCAGCAGTTGAAGGCTGGAATGTGAGAGGTTCACACAGGCTCAGAAAGACTCTTCAGAATCACTCTCTGTGTTGGATTTAGTTAATCTCTCCAGCTCTTCTCCGTCCTAAAATACAAACAGCAGAAACACACATAGCTTGCATGAGGAATACGCAATATACAGCTGAAAAGAAATGTGAAAAAAATACTACATGCAGTTACAAAAACACTGACTGACATCACCTGACTCAACTAACCTGTAAGAATGATAAAATTCTTTGCAGAACTTTTGCACTTGAGAATATAAACAAATGGCTAGACAAAGTCTCCATTCACCTGACTGCTAACCAGGCTCTTATGCTTCCTCAAAATATTATATTTAATTTAAATAAAGAAAGTATCCAAGGTATGTCTGGGCTGCAATGAATTGGAATTTCATTACAGGGAATCAGGTTTCGTCCCACTTTTCCTAAATCAGATTATCGCTCATCTAGTTGCCCGTCTACAAAGAGCCAACTGTGAACACACAAATGACAGAAAACTGCAGGTACCCAGGAAAGGATGAATGGCCTATAGTACCGTTAATTCCACTGAGACTAACAGTAAATGAATATTTACACTAGAGGTGGGCAACATAACAGCATGTTATTACTGTAATGAATTACATAATTGTCAGCATAAATCTTTCTGTAAAACTGGACAGCTGCAAGTATCATAAACAGACAAAGTTAGTTATAGAGAGACTGTAAACAACAACAACCAATGTATAATAACTACACATTGAAAAAGTAGCTGATTGAATGTCAACACATAACGCCATTATTTATAATGTATACATTTTGTATAATGATACATTATACTAATTTATTTTAACAACTGTTTGATTTCCACTGTCCTGCTCCTTCATTTTGAAAACATTCACAGTACCAAGCAAAAGTTTGATAACATCCTTCATTTACTAAATTTCTATTCAAATTGTCCATTAAGTACAAGTTTCTTTTACGAGATATTTCTGAGGAAATTACACATAAGACTGAGAGGTTTAAAAATGTTTTTGAAGAATGTAGAGAAAATGGGACTCCTAACAACTGTGCAAGACCTGGCAGGCCACCAAAACCTCATCATGAGATAAACAGCACTTAAAGCGCTCATTTTTAAGAGAGCAGATAAAATCAAACTACACTCTTGCTTCAGATCTTAAAATATCCACAGGTGTTTCTGTCCATCCTTCCACTCAATGTTATGAGTCTGAAAGGATGTGCAGCTGTCAAGAAGCCCTTACTGAGAAAAGGAAATTGACATGAAGAAAATTTGTAAATCAAACAAAGAAGCTGCTGGACTAACCACTCCAGAGCCCAGACCTCTAAATCACTAAATGTTTTTGGGATTACTTGGATCCTCAGAACTTAATGGCAGTTTTTTTTGTCCCCAATTTAGTCATCTCCAATTCAACCCGCATGTTAGGACTCCCCCAATCACAAGATACTAACAATGCTAGGAGGGTGAAGGCAAGTACAGGCTTCCTGCGAGACCTGTAAAGCCAGCAACCACATCTTTTCGAACTGCCGCTCACACAACGTCATTAGACAGCTGAATGCGCTCTGAGGAAAGTGCCAACTGCCAGATCTGTAATGTCAGCTAACAGACACCTGTGCCAACCAGCATCACAATGAGTGATGGGCGGGGGCATCCTACCCACCCAGAGAGAGCAAGGCCAATTGTGCCTTCTTGGACTCCCAGCTATGGATGGCTGTAGCATCACCAGGGATCGAACTTGTGATCTCTGCTGCACCACTTAGAAGCCCCCACTTACTGGCAGTTTTGACAGGAAATTAAATTAATAAGAGTTGACCTGAAGAAAGACGAAATGAAGGATGATATCATACTGATATGTATTGTGAAAATAGCTTATCATTGTTACACTTCTGCTGTACCACCCAACTTGATTCAGACACATTGGATTTTGGATTGGGTCCTTACCCCTCTGGACCTCTCATACACCTCCCCGTTGATGACCCTGAGCCGCTCCTGTTGCAGCATATACTCTGGGTCCTTCGGTTTGCTGCTGTGGTAGATGAAAATAGCCAGCAGCACCACAGGTGCCTGCAGGAAGAAGTCTAGTGATGGGTGAAAGTCAAAGAGGAAAAGTGAAAGTGCCGTGATGATCACCGTGGTGATCTGACCCGTCAGCACATGGAACATATTGTCCCGGAACTTGAGGATGAAGGCCACTGAGAGGCCGAAGGCCGCAGTCACGAAGATCAGCATCACGGAGTAGGCATTGTGACCGTGCAGCAGCCCACAGTGTAGAGTGACCACCCGAGAGTCACTGTGCAGGAGCAGCGTAAAGCCATTAAAGGCCAAGCCGAAAGCATACAGTCTGCTGTTCTGGATGAAGATGCTCTCAGCCAGCTGCTCGCCATCCTTGAAGATCTTCTCATTGTAGACGTTAGCCAGTGGTGAGATGAAGCACTGGAGCAGCAAAAGCACATAGCCAAGGCCGAAACTGTGAAGACGCTGGAGGATCTGACTGCCCTGAAGCTGCTGCGGTAGACCCTCCAACCAGCTGGAATTGCTGTGGTCATGCTGATACGTCTCCAAGCGAGTGTAGTTGAGGCAGCTGTTAGTGGGAGTGGAGAGATGTGCTGGGTGCAGAATGTGTGTGGAGTTTGCATGCTGGTTACCAGCTGTGCCTGTGGTCAGTGCCACAATGGAGAGGAAGAGGATGATGAGGGAAGCCCACTGTACCCAGGACAAGCGCCTCCTGCAGAGAGCAGCAGGAAATTACCATGGCTGTAAGAGATGGCTGACAAGACTAAGATATTCTGTCTCACCCTTAGTCCCACTTTTAGTCTCATTCTTAGTCCAACATCAACTAGAAATTTGAAATGTTACTTTATTTAAAAACAAAAGCGCTGTCTATGCTGTAATGCTGTCTACTGTTCATATGATGCTCAGTCATTCAGACAGATAGCAATACACTACAACACAGTAAGCAGTTGGGACAATGCAGCTTCTATTGTTTTGTAGCACCATAAAAGATTAAACAGATGCCCAGAAGAAACTTAATGAAGACAGTGAAAGGCAACAGCAGAAGGAATTATGATTTGAATAAAAAAAGATATTTGCAGGTTATATTATCTCACCCACTGCTGGAAAATCTAATGTGGACAGAAAATGCCTGTCATGGCACCAATGCTGCACATGAGTTGTATCCAATGAAAATAACCAAACATCACAGAGCAGTTTAGGCATAAAACTGTGAAGCACTTTGGGTCTCCATTACTAAAGCTGAGAACCACAGGACTTTAACTTATTGTGAAATTAGTGTGGCGTCCATACTTACTTCAAAATAATTCGGAACAGAACTGCTGTGGTAAGAATGACAACATTGGAGAACAATACTGCCATGGCCTGTAAAATACAGAATGAAATAAAATATGCATCAGTGTGATTTGCTGATTCACTGAATGCTCTGAATTGTTAAGTACGTAAGTTATTCATACTAATATGCAGTCCACACCAATGTTATAAATTTCTCCCCCAGCAAGAGTATGTGTGCCACACTGAAAACTGATGAAGCCCAACTTACAGGCTGCAGGTAGCTCATCACATAGAAGATAATGAGGTTGTCAAGGAAATACAGGAATGCAGGGACAGCCCACTTTAGACAGCTAGGAAGAGAAGAACCAGAGGAACAGCCCAAGTCCTTACATGAGCGACCCTCTGCAAAAGACATACACATAACAGCAAGTCACACAATTATAAGAACAGTCATTAGTAGTTCTATAAAAGTATACATAATTGATGTTTAGTGAGAATGGATGGACAAATTAGCAAAAAGCTACCATTAAAATTACAATGACAAGTTTAGATTAGCCAAAAACTGACACCCAAAGCTCACCTCGAATGATCACTCGCAGTGACATCAGTAAACAGAAGATGAGCTTGACACCCTCTGCCATTAAATTCACAGAGGCAGGGAGAAAGTCATACTTGTTATCTGCAAAAGTTGGAAAAAAATAAAACGATGAACGTTAGCAGGCCAACACTGTTCAGCATTCTTAAATGACCTACATGAACCAATTTACCAATTTAATGGGTATTCCTGTGAATTACACAGTCTAATCCAGTAAATTCAGATTTGCATTTTGTTATTGTGTATGTAAGGTTAAAATGTCATGTTTTATGGTAAATGTTCATTTAAACTATTTATGGCGGCTGTTAACTTCTGGTCAGGGACAACAGATGAAAATTCTAGTTTCCAGTTCTGATGAGAGCGTTTACTAATTGGCACTGCCCCTACCCCTGCGTGTTGTGTTTTACTCATTACTCACTTAAAGTTCATTGAAATACTGTTGGAAGTGTAGGTTCTTCACGTCCAGTCTATACCACATTTGGTATAATGTATAAGAAATTTTATTACAGTCTGAATTTGATGAGTTATTGTTGTGCATAACAAATTTTTGCAGGAGGAAAAAAGTTGGAAGTCAGATTTGAACCCAATGATGTAAATAAAACTGATACTGATGATGTCTGTAAATATAATTATTCAACAAACTGGAAATCATTATGTAATTACATAACATCATAGTAAAACCACAGTCATATGAACTCTATAAAGGTTATTATTATTAAGTGCCATTAAGTCATTTCCAACTCCGGGCAACCACATGGACAGTGTTCCTCCAGAACCTGCTTGTTTTGCTTTACATTTGTTTTAGCTTGATGGTTATGGGTTAGCTCAGCCACAACCACACTTACCTTCATTGGCGGAGAATTTGAGCAGGATGATACGACTGGTCCCCAGTGTGACAAACCCCAAGCCCAGAGTCAGAGTGTAGGCTGAGGAGCGAGAGCACAGCCAGGAACGGGGGCAGCAACAACAGCAGGAAGAAGAGGAGGAGGAAGGAGCCATTCTGGAGAACAGGAGCTGTGGCTAAATCCAGCAAGAAAAGAAAACATACTCAGAAAAAGGAAGAACACCTGACACGTTTATCAAAAGTGTGTATAAGAGTGAGAAAGGTGCACAGAACACTACAGCTGCTTTGTGAATAATAACACAACAGAAAATCGAGTCTAACAAAGCGGTGTTTAATTAATTAGGCCAGGAGTCAGAGGGCCATAAGAATGTTTGATTTCTTTGTGCTGATACACCTAATTCAACTCATCTGTCAAATTCTAGGTTTAGTAGGCGTGTCCTGGCCTTCCAAGACTGGGCCTGAAAACTAAACTACCCTGTCCTGTTGCAGGGTGTTACCTAGACATGTACACATAAAAGGGCAAACACAAGGCAACTAATTTCGAGGCAGCTGAAGATTTTGTGGAAGTAAGAAAGAAATAATCTATGTAGGTTTTTTAAGAAGAGAGGGCAATACAATACAATAGCTGAGCCCAGCTGTGTATGTGAAGGTTCTCTATGCCAACAAAAAGCCTATAGGAATCACCTCTTCTTCAATATTGTACAGAGTTGCTGATAACCCAGAAAGGTTTTTCAACTTCAGTACCACAGT